>NC_069070.1:108707957-109013582 GCF_025698485.1 Gossypium arboreum | reverse complement strand
TACGAAACTTTCATGTAATTAATCTATCATGTAGTAGACCTTATTAAAATAATAAAATAAATATTTTGACTTCATATTTGTGGTCACAAAACAACTTTTCTAATTTGACTAAAAATAGGTTGTTAAAGTAGTTGTAAGGCAGGTTACAACCTCTTACAAACAACAAGCTATTTGGTCCAAAAACCCAGGGGTAGGAACACCTTGTGGTTGTTGATACTTCGTAGTAGCTGGTGGGATGAGAGTAGTTTGGCGAGTGATGCTTGTTAATGCAGTAAGAACAACTGGGCTAGAGACGTGGGGATCCTTTAAGGCTTTTATCAGTTGCTTTAGAATGGAGAGAAGAGAACTTGCATACTACAAAAGCGTTCCTACAGGGTTAGAAGGAGAAAGAGTTTGGGTAAAGTTCAAGTCAGTAGGAGTTCTTGAGGCAGGTGAAATAGGGGTGACGAGTGGAGCAAAAAAGTTGGTCTAATTGGTGAGGTCATTGGTCTGGTTGGTTTGGTTGAAAAGGTTTCCATTTTGAGATTGTGGAGCCATATTTTCCATACTCATTGCACCAATTGTTGATACAATAATACAACAAAGAAGAGATATGAAATAGAGAGTGTTAATTTTTGTGAAGGTCAGTTCACCTAATTGGGGCGAAGAGTCAGAGGTTATAAAGAGTGAAAATGATCAGAGTATAAAGGTTGAGGGTTAAATGTGAATTAACATAATTTAAGCTTGGTATATTTGAGATTTGATCCTTTCTTGCTCCTAGGTGTGTTTATAGGTGAGGGTTTCGCGTAAGTTCATGTTAACATGTTGGACTTGCCATTAAATCATCATTATGGAACGTGTGGGGTGGATGACTTCGATGGGACAAGGATGTTTATAATGAGACAAATCTTGTCATTTATTCTGACTTGATGGTATGGAACAATTAAGCCTACATGGTATTTGGTAATTAACTACTTCACGTTCCCAATGAAGACTTTGAGACCTGGAAAATAGATGATCTGCACCTGTTTGGATGGTCATCTTGAAAGGGAAAACACGCAGGTGACCTCCTGGTTAGCTTATTGCAGGCTTACTATTTGGCTTCTTTTCTAGCTCACCACGTGTCTTAGCTCAAATGGGGGTATAACAGAGGAGTCCAACTGTTAGTGGATAATAGAGTGAGCTAATATGTATGCACAAGACTTGTGTAAGGGGGTTTCTTGGATGTCACAAGGTCTTTCACAATGTACTTATTTTTTGGTTTTACCATTAATGGAGTATGACTTGGTTTTGAGAGTATAATGGCTTATGGAGTTTGACCTTGTTCTTTGGGGTTGCAATAAGCTCACTGTAAAATTTTCTCTAGGTAAAAATAAATATCAATTGAATGGGTTGCTTGCAAGTGTAGTTTTTGTTCTTACATGTAAGCAATTTAGCAACATCTCGACTATTCTTTGCAAGCTTTTACACTATTAATAACTAAAATCTAAACTACAAAGGAGTTAGGATATTCACTCACTTAAGTTATCTAGTGATCTTTCATACTTGGTGCTGAAAAATCACATTGTTTTTTTAACTTCTATAAGGGTTTCCACCACTTAAATTTCAAGATCATCAAATCCATATAAAAGATGAGTCTCAAGTTGTAAAGCTCAGACCTTATAGGTATGTGATGCTGCAGAAAATATTGAGATTGGGAGACTTGTGGAAGAAATGAATGAGGTTAGAGTCATTTAGGATAACACTAATGTGGACTACTAAGAGCTTAACAAATCAATTAACACTTAGGGTGTGTTTGGTTCATTGAGTTTTAGATTATGTCTCGTAATAAGAGTACGGATGGAATGTAAGATTATATTGTTTGGTTTATTTTAACTGGAATGTAAGATTTATGTATTTAGTTGACGAAATATAATATTACCTTAAAAACAAATTTTATTATATTGCCCAATTTTGTCTTTACAAGTTCTCTTCCTTAAATAGTTTGTCTCAGTTTTTCCATAAAACTATAATATATTAAAGCTTGGTTTTATCATATCAATTCAACTTTACAACAATTAACCGATCTCTTTGCTTGTTTAAAATTACGACAAGTGACAGGTATCTTTACTTCACATATCATTTTTTATCATAAATCTTTTTCCCAATTAATAATCACTCATAAAAATAAATATCAATTAGAGACTAAAGTGAAATTAAATACGATAAGGTAATACTCTTTACCCTTCAAATATGTTAAATACAACCGATAAAGTAATTATTCTTTGTTAAAAAAATAATTATTCTAAAAGGCTTCACTCACCTCTTAATAATGAAACGAAAATTTTTTATTTAAGATTTTTAAAATATTTAAAAAAATACCTAAGGAAGATTTAAAAGCTTGAGTTAATGTACAAACAACAAAAGAAGTCAAAGTTTGGTGGTGGTGGGAAGCTTAAACCTTTACACTTTATAAAAGAGTTTATGAGAAATAGATGACGGAATTTAGATATTCGCATAAAAATCAATGCAGTTTTTATCTTTGAAGTATAGAGTTGGTCTCCTCTCGTCACTGTTCAATCTCCATAGATGGTATATCACTTCCAATAAATTTAAAAAACAAATTATTAGGTATAGTCTTTTTCTTAAAATTTTTGAAAACCCTAAATCAAAAGATTTTAATGTGGTTGTTCAAAGATAAATATAAAAATTATAGTTAGTTTTAATTAGATCTAAATAAAATTTTAAGTGTTTATTGGAAAGTATACTTTGTTAATTAATGATATGGCATGTTATGATATATTGATTGTGCATATAGGACTCATACACAGAGAGTGCATCAATTATAATCTTTTAATGTAAATGATAATAAAATTTACTTTTAAGAATATAGTTGTTTTTCGGGATGTGGATTCAAGTGTCTTTGAGCGCAAAAAAAAAAACATATATGATCGAACAATAATAGATTATTAAAATATATATAATTATTTTTAAATTGAAATATTATTAAACAATTTAATTTCAAATTATGATAACATCGTTAAATATTAAGAAATATTACATAAGTGTTATGAATATCTTATTAAGTGGATGTCCATCATGATGAAGATAAAGTTTTGGTGTACTTTAAATTCTAATAGTTATTAGAATTAGATCTCTACTTCTTTTATACTTCATATGCCTATAAATAGAGACTTTGATGAAACATTGTAATCATCCCTTTGATTAATAAAGTACATTCTCTATTGCTTTTATATTTTCTTTGTTCTTTATTCTCTCCAACTCTCTTTATTTTAAACACGTTATCTGCACGATCTTGCTCAAAGTGATAGTTCGTCGATCAAATTTATCCTTCATGATTTTCAATATCTTTGACGGCAAGATGCAAAGTTTTTACAAGAAGTTTCTTTTATTTAATGTTTCATATTTGAGTATTATTTTTCATTCTTCTCTTATTATAAGTTATCATTTTTTTGATTAACTTATTTTACTTTTTGTTCTTAAGGATGATGAAAGATTTGATACCGTTTATCTATATGAAATTGAGAAGTAAGATTCACTCTCAAAGTTTGTTTTTTGATATTTGCTTGGGGATGATCTATTTTTCTTCATTACAAAATATGTTTATAATAACTACTTCTCATCCATGGTAATGAATGTAACACCCTAAACCCGACCTAGATGTCCAGCCCAAGTTTAGAGAGTTACATCATCGATCCTCAAATGCTACACATATAACACAATACTGCTAAACCATACTTCGCATAATAATCATCACAAATATTAGTTAAGTTTATAATCTTTCAAAGTCCTACTATCAAAGTTTATCGAACTTTCTCAAAATAGTAAATTAAAGAAGATAAGATCTTGGCCGAGCTTCTATGGCGCTGACCTGTTCAAGACTGAGTGCTACCTGCAGTCCAACCAACAATAGAGTGAGTTGTAAACTCAGTGCATAAAGAAGTTTATTCATATAAACACATTTACCAAACAGTGTTTGTATTCCAAGATTTGATTTGATACAGAAACATTGCTAGTTCAGATCCAAGACAGAGTGATTTTAGGTACAGAAACATATATCAGTTTCATATACAGAACAGATCAGAGTCAGATACAGATATTCCTAACCTCCCACCCGCTACACACCATCTTCGTCCATCCCATCACACCATGTGGGGTTAAAAATACCCACCCATCCCTACACATCACATAGTGTCTATCTGACACGTGTACAAAAACATAGCTTAGCTGCTAGATAGTAATATGGCGAAACGCCAGAATCAGAGTGAACATATGGTTGCTTAGCCACTAGATTATAACAGATCACTTCATTCTTCTTAATATCCCAACCCATACGTATGCATAGAACCAATATCCACAAGTAGATAGTACAACTCAATATCAAAATAAATATCACAGTGTACGTACGATATATAATTCATGCAAAGATCATCAGTTCAGACCATTCGTACCATTGAAACATCAAAACCAGCTTTAGGTAACATTTACGGCCTCAAAAATGTATTTAGGCCCTTTTATGTACACCACATCGCCTGGACACACGGTCGTGTCCTTCCCCATGTGGTTTTCACGGCCTGGGCACACGCCCATGTCCTTGACCGTGTGGTCTTACACTACAAATAGTGAGTTACACGACCCAGACACACGTCCGTGTCCTTGGCCGTGTGGTCTTATACCACAAATAGTGAGTTATACAGCCTTGACACACGCCCGTGTTTGTTGCCCGTGTGAACCCTGGACTAATATAACCACACACGGCCTAGACACACGCCCATGTGTGTTGCCCGTGTGGCCTCTAGTCGATGAACAGTGAGTTACACGATCACCCACACGGCCTGGACACACGCCCGTGTGCTTGGCCGTGTGGCATCGACAACCACCATTTTTGGTGACCAAAACTTACAAAATTTATGGTTTCCGGTACGTATCTAGTTTCGCTTTGACAGAAAACAATGCGGAGACTACCCAGAACCTAATTAACCATCCAATAATCAATTAAACCATCATTTTCAATAATTTACTAAAATTCATCCTATCGTCAAGATCATGTCGAAAGTTTTGACGCAACCCCAACTTAATGCGCATATTTACTGCGCACGAAACAGAGGAAAACAGGCTAATGTAGCGGAATAATGTCTCTTGTAATATCATTGCCTAAAACAACCAATCAAGGGTTTAAACAGAATGTTCAAGCAAACGAGAAAAATCCATTTCGACATAATAGTGTTAACATAACGAAACTCACAAAAGGAAGGATATAATGATGGAACTTACACAATAGTCGCACAGCCAACCTCACAGGCAACGAAAAATTCCTGATTAATGTAGAATCAAATATCGTAAAAAGAAAAAAGAAAATAAAAGAAAAACCAAAAAAAAACCAAACTTAGAAAAAAAAAGAAGAAATGATAGAATTTCTTCAAACTATTTTAAGTTAACCACCATTCCACCTTTCGACATTTGCAAAAAAAATAAAATTTCCTAATACATATAATGAGACTTGAACTCCGACCTAGATAGAATATAGATAGATGCTTAACTAGTGAACTAGCAGGCTCATTCTTGACACCAATTTACCCAAAATTTCACTTAACTAAATAACACATGGATAAAGGTTATTCTTTAAAAATAACAAAGCTTTAAAATGATGCAACTCGAACCTTAGACCTTAAACAAAAAAGTAGAGCATAGAACCAGAGATATAATTATTGCAAATTCTCACGATTAAATTCTTAAAATTTTAGGGCGTTACAACTCTCTCCCCCTAAAATAAATTTTGACCTCGAAATTTTACTTGAGCCAAACAAATATGGATACAACCGGCAAATTGATTCTTCAGGTTCCCACGTGGCTTCCTCAGTACCATGGTTCCGCCACTGAACTTTTACTAGAGGAACAGTTTTCTTCCTCAGTACCTTAAAATCACATCCCAAGATCTGGACAGGTTCCTCTTCGAATGTTAAATTCGATCGCAATTCGATCTCATCGATAGTAACAATATGTGACGGATCTAACCGATACTGTCTCAGCATCGAGACATAAAACACATCATGAATTTGATCCAACTCTTGCAGTAGTTCTAACTGGCATGTAACGAGTCCGACACGCTTTAAGATATTGTAAGGCCCAATGAACCTCATGATCAGCTTTCCCTTGCGTCCAAATCAGAGGACCTATTTCCACAGTGATACTCTCAGGAAAACTTGATCACCAACAAAAAACTCGTTGCCTTTTCTTTTTAAATCAACATAGGACTTTTGTCGATCATATGCAGCTTTAAGACAGTCTCGCATTACCCTCACAGTATTTTTAGTTTCAGTAACTAACTCAGGACCTAGAATCCAATCTTTACTTATTTCTATCTAACATAACAAAATACGACACCTACGACCATACAAAGCTTCGTATGGAGCCATCTGAATACTAGACTGAAAGCTATTATTGTATACAAACCCAACCATCAGTAGATACTCCTCCCAGCTACCCCAGAATTCTATCACGCAACCCCAAAGCATATCCTCTAGGATCTGAATAACTCGCTCTGACTGTCGGTCAACCTAAGGGCGGTATGCAGTGTTGAAATTAAATTGGGTGCCTAAAGCCTCATGGAGTTTCTTCCAGAACCGAGACATAAATCGTGGATCTCTATCAGAGATGATTGAGACTGGGATTCCGTGTAATCTCACAATTTCGGCAATGTATAGTTTAGCTAACTTCTGTAAGGAGTAATCTGTCTTGATGGGTATAAATTAGGCGGATTTGGTCTATCGATCAACGGTGACCCAAATTGAATATTTCTTAGTGGGGGTTAAAGACAACCTATTAACAAAATCCATTGTTACCCACTCCCACTTCCACTGAGGAATCTTAACTAGCTGAAGCAATCCAGAGGGCAACTGATGTTCTACCTTAACCTTTTGACACGTCAGATAGTGGAACACAAAAGTGACTACTTCCTATTTCAGCCCAAACCACCGATAGAGCTCTCGAAGATCCCGGTACATTTTGTTCCCACTAGGATGCATAGCATAGGGACTACTATGCGCCTCCTGAAGGATTGATCGCATCAACTCTTTATCATTAGGTACAAAAATCTGACCTTTGAAGCACAACATATTGTCGCTGTTCAAGCTAAAATTATAAGTCTCGTTCGAACCAACATGTTGTAAACGCTGAACTAAGGACTCATCGCTCAACTGTTTAGCTCAAATCTGGTCTACCCAAATCGGTTTAACCTGTAATTATACTAACAGCCCTCCATCTTCAACTAAACTCAGGCGAGCTAACATTTAAACTCAAGCGAGATAACATTGCTCTCAGGTCAGTCACCACTCTATGGATAAGGACATCAGCTACCATATTAGCCTTGCCCAGATGGTACTCTATCGTGCAATCATAATCTTTAAGTAACTCATCCCATCTGCACTATCGAAGATTTAACTCTTTTTGAGTTAACAAATATTTGAGACTCTTATGATCGATGTAAATAATACACCTTTCACCATAAAGATAATGTCTCTAGATTTTCAAAGCAAACACTACCATGGCCAGCTCAAGATCCTACATAGGATAGTTACCTTCATGTGTCTTAAGTTGCCATGACATGTAAGCGATAACCTTATTGTCTTGCATCAGAACACATCCTAACCTGACATGTGACGCATCACTATATACCACACACTCTCGACCCGATTCTGGTTGAAGTAAAGTAGGAGCTTGTGTCAGAACGGACTTGAGCTTATCGAAACTAGACTGTTGTGCCTTAGACCACAAGAATGGAGCATTCTTACGCAGCAACTTCGTCAGAGGTGACACAATTAAAGAAAATCCTTCTAAGAACCTACGGTAGTAACCGGCTAAACCCAGGAAGCTATGAAGCTCAGATACATTTTTCTATTTTTTCCAGTCATCAACAACTTTTATTTTCTTGAGATCAACTCTTATCCCCTCAGCCGTCACCACATGACCCAGAAAATGGCTTCCTATAACCAAAACTCGCATTTACTGAACTTGGCATACAACTATTTTTCTCAGATTATCTAAAGTACAATGCAAAAATGGTCACCATGCTCAGTTTTAGTTTTAGAGTAGATTAGAATATCATCGATAAAAACCACTACAAATTGATCCAAGTACGGTTGGAAAGCCCGATTCATTAAATCCATAAACACCGCTGGGGCATTTGTTAAATCGAAAGGCATTATCAGGAACTCGTAATGTCCGTAATGAGTCCTTAAAGCAGTTTAGTACACATCAGTCTCTTTGACCTTGAGTTGATGGTAACCAGAGCGTAGATCGATTTTAGAGAAGATGGATACTCCTCAAAATTGGTCGAACAATGTGTCAATCCTCGGCAATGGGTACTTATTCTTGATTGTCAACTTGTTCAATTTTTTATAGTCTATGCACATTCTCATCGATCTGTCTTTCTTCTTAACAAATAGTACCGGTGCTCCCCATGAAGACACACTCAATCGAATGAATCCCTATTTAAGGAGTTCTTGAAGGTGTACTTTTAGTTCGACCAGCTCTTTCGATGCCATGCGGTAGGGCGCAATAGACACCAGAGAAATACCTGATAACAGATCAATTCTAAACTTCAAGTAATTCCTCGAGAAAGACGTCCTGAAACTCCCTCATGGTGCGGATATCTCCCACTGAAAGTTTTGCAGAAACAGAATTGGATACGTAAGCAAGGTATACCTCGTACCCCTTTTGGACTAACTTATCTGCTACAAGATCAGAGATATTATTAGAGAGGTAATCTCGACGTTCTCCAACCATGACCACTTCATCACTCTTCTTCTATCTCAGAGTAACTTTCTTGGTTCCACAATCTAGACTAACACGATACTCAACGAGCCAATCCATTCCCAAAATTAAATCAAACTCATTAAAGGGTAATTCCATTAAATCATTTGGAAATACCATACCCTGGCGCTCTAGGGATATCCGTATGTATACTTTATCAACTTGAACTGACTGACCCAAATGACTAAACACAGAAAATTCTCTAGAAGTATTTTCAGCAGTTAAACCCAGATTTATAGAAACAATGTAACACCCCTAACCCGTATCCGTCGCCGGACTAGGGTTACAGGCATTACTGGACAAATTGAAACATCTAACATTTATTTAGTAAACATCATATCATCAGAGATCAAACATCAATATAGGGTCCCTCATATAGGTCATCGAGACCTTAAACATGCTTTAGAAAAGGGGTCGAGACTAAACCAAATGCATACAAAAATTTTCTAAACTTAAACATTTTTCAAACAAGTACAGGTCACACGCCCGTTTGAACAGGCTGTGTACCTCAGAATGCTTTAGACACATCTGTACATCTAAACCATGTCATAACTGGACATACATACTGAATCATTCACATGGCCACAAGACACGTCCGTGTGCTTTGGCCGTGGTTCAATCTGACTTAGGCCACACGGCTAGCCACACGCTAATGTGCATTGGTCGTGCTCGAGCCTGACTTACAATTGTAGGGTACCCAGGGGACACACGATCGTGCCACATAGCCATGTGTCACACGCAGCTGAGACACACGCCCGTGCCTCTACCTGTTTGGACAAAAATAGGCCATTTGAATAGCCAATTTTCCACCCCAATTGGATCAAACCTACAAGCACCAAATCCAGCATATTTGCTCAACCATTTCAGCCAAAATCTCTACCAAACATACATAATTCATGCTAAAACATTACAAATCATTTCCATTCTCATTTCATCACTTAATTCATACCAAAACTTAAACCATCATCATGCCTAACCAAATGATCACTACATCATTCAAACACATGCTATAAGCTTGCCAAACTTGCCATTTTTACCATCTATTTTAACCAACCAAAAACATACCAAAACTTGAACATTGGCATCACACATTATATATTATTATCAAACTATAAGTTCAAATATAAACTAGCCAAATCACATGGCTAAATATATACATCTCAAAATATAATCTCACAACTACTAGCCTATACATGCCATACTTCAAAATATACATTTTAAAAGTACCAAAATGAGGTTCGATAGTGTGGTGATAATCCTTGATGATCCCCGAGCTTGCAGTAGCTTCGATATCTATAAAACAATGCAAACACACACAAAGTAAGCTTTCAAAAGCTTAGTAAGTTTGTACCACAAATCATCAATACATAAGTACTTACAAATTCTTAAATCATCTATTAAATCTATACTACATAATCAATATATTCATACCAAAATATTGAGCTTCACATATATAGTATCATCTACCACATAGGTATCGTACATACCTGAATATTCCCGTACTTATTCAATTTCATTCTCACCTTTTGTTTAAATGTTTTAAGACTTTCCGCAAAATATTCATGCTTTGAACATCCGCACACTTAGTGCTGTAACAGTTAGCCAAAGCTAGTACAATTCCACACACGTAGTGCCATCTCCATTAATTGAAGCTAAGTCGGTATCGCACACTTAGTGCCCCATATAGCCGAAACTAAATTAACTCGCACACTTAGTGCCAAACACCATTGGTTTATCATCAACTTCATCCCGCTCAATTATATATGCATCTATGTATAATCATAACAGCTATATTTACTTACAACATCATGTTCTATGCACGAACTTACCTCGTACTCTGAATTGTTGACTCGGACTGTTTACTCTACAATCTTCGACTTCTCTCGGTCTAAGTTTGAATTCCTCTTTTCTTGATCTATATGTATTCAAAATTAACTCTTTTATTCACTAAATCATTCAAAACAACCCATAGACACATATTTAGGGCATTTTGCAAATTAGCCCTCACATTTTCACATTTCGACACTTTAGTCCTTAAGTCACAAAATCATAAAATACACATAATTTGCTTGTACACAAGCTTAAAAAAATTTTCATAGCTCTCATATCAGTCTACACATTCCATTTATTTCATATTTTAGTCCCTCAAAATAACATTTTTATAATTTAGCCCAAATTGCTCAAATTCATCAAAAATCCAAAGACAAAACATGTAAACCCAACACCAAGCTCTCATATTTCACCATTTAACAACACAAAACTCATGAATTCATCCATGGCATATTTCAAAATCATCATCAAAATCAAAAATTGAGGCATGGACTTGATAGTATATGAAGCAACGATTACAAAAAACATAGAAATAATTAAAAACCGAGTAAAATGCATACCTAATTCACCAATTCAAAGTTCCAAACCCTAGACAAGATTTCTCTTTTCTTTTTCTTTGCTATTTTTGGCTAAAAAGATGAACTAACGGCTTATTTCATGCATTTTTTTATTTACCATATATTAATTCGTCATTTACCATTTCGTCGTTAGCTTTATAACATTTAAAACATTAATAACAAGGCCATTAATGTCCATTCATATGTTCAATGGTCAAATAACAACATAAGAACCTCTCATTTAATAAGCCAAGTCAAATAAGTACTTTTAACATCTAGCACACAACTTTTACATTTTACGCAATTAAGTCATTTTTCAAAATTAAACACACAAACGATTAATTTTTAGACAAAACTTTCATACATGCTAATTCACATATTTTAAGCATGGAAAGTAATATTAAAACATTTATCTACCTCAGATTTGTGGTCCCAAAACCATTATTTCGACTAGGGTCAAAACTGGACTGTTACAAACAACATTAGCTTTGTACGAGTAAGTAGAACTAATATCAATGAAAGCATAATACGGAAGAGAATGAACAAAGAAGGTACCTGCAATGACATCAGCATTATCACTCTCCTCGCGGCATCTCGCCGTATAAACTAGTGCCAGCTAACAAGCCTCAGTCTGACCTACACTTCTACCCAGTGCTCTCTGTACTCTTCCAGATCCATTACCACCCCTATTAGTACCACAACCTCTAAATGATTACTGAACCTCTTTTAGAGGCCGAACAAAATTTGGAGCCAGAGTCTGTACCACAGCTAGCACTAGCTCTAGTTGATGGGGGAAATCCCTAACTCGATGCTCCACCGATCCGAAACGGAAGCACGTTCCTAACTTCCTCTAGCACTTGCCAGGATGGCGCCTCCCACAATCAATGCACAGCTGAATCTCAGTCACTACAACTGGTGCCTCTTCTCTTGGCAGCCTATCAAATCTCGCCTGCTTCTTAGGAAGCTGACCAGAACCAAAAGGACCCGAATCCCTCTTAATCTTATTCTATTCCTTCTCATGATCACGCCACTCACGCTCAATACGCTTCACTTCTTCCGCTATCTTTGCTTTGTCAACTAGGACCATAAAAACCCGTTCCTTCTAAGGAGCTATCAGAACTTGCAGAAACTCAGCTTCATATTCGCCCACAGACTGATTGCCCTAAAATAGGCTCATAAACTCACGTTGGTGAGCCTTAACATAATTCGCCTCCATAGTGTTCTTGAAATAATCCTAGTTAACCTGTTCGGGCTGAGCACCTTGTTCGACTGTTAGCCACCACTAATAGGCTTCGTCCCAGAATAGGGACACAACACCCCTTAATTTCTGAGTGTGAGTACAGTTGAGATCTATCATATACACTCGGTAGCCTCGAGCCAATATTCAGCAATAGTAGGAGCGACTCTAATGACACCCTTGAATAATTCAGCCACATTCGACCAGAGTCGTTCAGTAACCAACCTTCAGCTTCCTGATCCCAAATAGGTCCCTGCAACCCTCTCTAGTGCTAGAATCATGGCCTGGGACAGTGCGTCGTCCCCAGCCACCTGAGTCTTGGACTTTGTCTCTGTAGTGGGAGTACCAACAATCTCGCTAGTCTCCATATTGTACATACTACCCACAGAGGATGACTCTGCTTGAGCTCCTCCTCAGTGCCCTTGACGCCTTCGAATACCATGCCCACGACTATCGCGCGAACTTATTATGGCAACTAGTTACAATGTCAGAGTACACAGATCAGTTCACACATCCAACAGAATGATTTCACCAGTTCACATCAAAACATTTAACCAAAAAATAATTTGGGTATTACTATCTTTACAACAGAACAAAAATACTTACAAGGTCAGCGTTAGAGGCTCGGTCATTTACTAAAGTTTCAGTGTTTTCATATTAATTCGGATACTAAGTTATCACTAAACTACTTTCCTCATACATTATGAGCCCAAACATAGTCCGAGTGTTGACAAACTTGGCTTTGATACCACTAAATGTAATACCCTGAACCCAACCTAGATGTCCAACCTAAGTTTAGAGAGTTACATCATCGATCCTCAAATGTCGCATATATAACACTATACTACTAAACCATACTTCACATAATAATCATCACAAATATTAGTTAAGTATAAAATATTTCAAAGTCCTACTATCAAAGTTTATCAAACTTCCTAAAATAGTAACTTAAAGAAGATAAAAGCTTGACCGAGCTTCCGTGGCACCAGCCCTTTCAAGACTGAGTACCACATGCAGTCTAACCAACAATAAAGTGAGTTCTAAACTCAGTGCATAAAGAAGTTTGTTCACATAAACACATTTACCAAACAGTGTCTGTATCCCAAGATTTGATTTATACAGAAAAATTACTAGTTCAGATCCAAGACAGAGTGATTTTAGATACAGAAACATATATCAGTACAGAACAGATCAGAGTCAGATGCAGATATTCCTAACCTCCTACCTACTACACACCATCTTTGTCCATCCCATCATACCATGTGGGGTTAAAAACACCCATCTATCCCTTCACACCACAGAGTGTCTATCTGACATGTGTACAGAAACACAACTTAGTTGCTAGATTGTAATATGGTGAAACGCTGGAATCAGAGTGAACATATGGTGGCTTAGCCACTAGTTTAGAACAGATCACTTCATTCTTCTTAATATCCCAACCCACGCGTATGCAAAGAACTAATATCCACAAGTAGACAGTACAACTCAATATCAGACTAAATATCATAGTGTACGTATGGTATAGAATTCGTGCAAAGATCATCAGTTCAAACCATTCATACCATGGAAACATCAAAACTAGCTTTAGGTATCATTTACGGCCTCAAAAACGTATTCGGGCCTTTTTATGTACACCATACGGCCTGGACACACGGCCGTGTCCTTGGCCGTGTGGTTCACACGGCTTGGGCATATGCCCATGTCTCTGGTCGTGTGGCTTTATACCACAAACAGTGAGTTACATGGCCTAGACACACACTTGTGTCCTTGGTCGTGTGGTCTTATGCCATAAACAGTAAGTTACACGACCCAGACACACGTCCGTGTCCTTGGCCGTGTGGTCTTATACCACAAATAGTGAGTTATACAGCCTTGACACACGCCCGTGTTTGTTGCCCGTGTGAACCCTGGACTAATATAACCACACACGGCCTAGACACATGCCTGTATGCCTTGCCCATATAGCCTTAAGTCAATGAACAGTGAGTTACACGATCACTCACACGCCTGCAACCAAGCCATGTGGCTCACATGGCCTACACACACGCCCGTGTGCCTGGCCGTGTGGCGTGGACAGCCACTATTTTCAGCGACCGAAACTTGCAAAATTTAAGGTTTCCGGAACGCACCTGGTTTTCTTTAACGAAAAATAATACGGAGACTACCCAGAACCTAATTAACCATCCAATAATCAATTAAACCATCATTTTCAATAATATACTAAAATTCATCCTATCGTCAAGATCATGTCAAAAGTTTTGACGCAACCCCAACTCAATTCGCATACTTACCGCACACGAAACAGAGGAAAATAGGCTAACGCAATAGAGTAACGTCTCGTGTAATATCCTCGCCTAAAAACAACCAATTAAGGGATTAAATAGAATGTTCAAGCAAACAAGCAAAATCTTGCTTCAACAGAATAGTGTTAACACAACGAAACTCGCAAAACAAATGAGATAACGACGGAACTTACACAATAATCGCACAATTGACCTCATAGGCAAGGACGAATTCTCGAGTAATGTAGAACCAAATACCGTAAAAAGCTAAAATAAAAGAATAGCAAAACAAAAAAAAAGGACCAAACTTAGAAAAAGGAAGAAGATAGGATAGAATTTCTTCAGACTATTTTAAGTTAACGACCATCCCACCTTCCGGCATTTGCAAAAAAAAATATTTCCTAATGCATACGATGAGACTTGAACTCGGAACTAGACAGAATACAGATAGATGCTTAACCGGTGAACCATCAAGCTCATTCTTGACACCGATTTACCCAGAATTGCAGTTAACTACATAACACATGGATAAAGGTTATTTTTGAAAAATAACAAAACTTTAAAACGATGCAATTAGAACCCTAGACCTTAAACACAAAACAAGAGCACAAAACCAGAGATACAGAAATTTAATTACTACAGATTGTCACAATTAAATTCTTAAGATTTTGGGGCATTACAATGTAAGTCAATCTAATCGACTTCTTTTGAAATTTGATTTGATTTATATTAAAAAGTTCAATTTATATAATTCACTATCCGTATCTCAATGAATTTATAAAACCCTTCACACATTTAGTTATTGAGATTTTTATGTGGAGATAAATATTTTTTTCATTTTTAATAGAACTTATTGGTTTAATTTTGATTTTGATTAAGATATATGATTATTGCAGAATGTGAGTAAAAATACTTACTTGTCATGAACTTTGGGGTATTCAACCTGTCTGTGATAATTTCATATCATTATAAAATCTGAGATAAAATTATGTAATAAGAGGTGGACGTTAGAAAATGTTTGTCGAAACCATCCTTTTCTTTTGAAAATTTTTAGGTTAATGAAAAATGGAGGAATTGACTTTTGAAAAATAGAAATATGGAGTCGCCACCGATCCTTTTGTTTTGGTGCAATCGGATTACCTAAGAATTTGATTATTTTAATAAAACATTTTTGGTTTACTAAAACAACGATTTTGGTCTACGAACTTTTGAGAAAATGGGTTCGGGAGTCGGTTACGTATGAGGAAGGATTAGTACCCTCACTACGCCCAAAATTGGTACCGAATCGATTAAATAATGTCATTATGTCTAAAATTTAAAGATGTTTTTGAAATGTGGTTCTTTTTTTTTGAGTAATCCAAGTTAGTTGCCAAAAATCTTCTTGTTTCGACCTTCGGAAGTTTATAATTCAGAAATTACAAAAGGATGCCCAACCATTTAATCCCACGAAAAATCAAAACCCAGCACAGTAGGGCACGATTCCTCGAATTTCCAAACATTGTCTTGCCTTAGAAAATACGAGTGAAATCCTGAAGGGATCTTCGATTGTCTCGAACAAATGAAAATGCGCAACCCAGCACGATAGGGCACGATTCTCAAATTGCCGAACATCGAACATTGCCTTCGTTTTAAAAGGTTTTTAATAGACATGAGTGAAAACCTAAAGGAATCTTCGATTGTTTTGAACAATCGAGAAATCACAACCCATCACGATAGGGCATGCTTCCCGAATTGTCCAACACCGAGCATTGCCTTCGTTTTAAAGGATTTTTAAAGGATATGAGTGAAATTTTGAAGGGATATTTGATTATTTCAAGTAGACGAGGAATTGCAACCCAGCACGTTAGGGCACGATTCCGCGAATTTCCAAATATCGCACATCGCCTTTGTTTAAGGGATCTTTAAAAGACATGGGTGAAAATCTAAAGGGACGTTCGATTACTTTGAGCAAACGAAAAATTGCAACCCAACACGTTAGGGCACGATTCCACGCATTGCCAAGTATCACACATCACCTTCGTTTAAGGGATTTTTAATAGTTGTGAAACTAGCTTAAAATGCATTAATTCGATTTGAAATAAAATGAAATTAATCATAAAATTTGGATTTTATAAAACCACATTTAAAAAATCAAGTGGAAAACGATGAATGGGGTAATATGTGTACACGTAAAAATACGACAATGGAAAAATAAAGATAATACAATTTATTTAATCAACTAACAAACACTCACAACTAAGTATGACTAACTTGGAAATATAACTCGATTTCAATCATGCATGGAAAATAATGACAATAGAATGAATAAATAATATGCAACGATAATATACATGGCACAACATAAAACAATCGATGCAACAAAATAGCAATTAGAAGTTAAAATGATATAAGACAATCTTAAAACAATGATGAATTGATGGATTTAAAATAATTTGTAAAAACAAACAAACTAGAAATATTATTAAGATACATGTTACAAAATATATGTTTTAAAATCAAATTATGTACAAGATGTCGAAACATTCTAGAAAGAACGCATAACGAAGGAGAATTTCATAATATATAAGCATGAATAGGTAGCCGGATGCATGATAAAATAAAATTTTAGAAACTATATTATATATAAAGGATTAAAAGCATACACACACACACACACACACACACACATATATATATATATATATAATATTTTAAAAGCAATCACATGTGGAAATAACAAAAAATGCTAATATGTATAAGATTAAATTAATTTTATTATATTACATAGTAGATTTAAGAACAAGCTTATATATATATACATAAAAAACTATATGTATAAAATACATAGATTTAATATTATGTAAATCAGGTATAGGTATCAATAAATATACACGTATATAATAATAATTTAAAGATGTGTTGTAACGCCCCCACACCCGAGACCGGCGCCGGAGTCGAGTATGAGGTGTTACTAAGCTTAGTTTAACATTTTTAGAACTTTGGATTATTTGTTTCTACATTCACAGCTTTTAAGCTACTTGCGTCACAGTCACAAGAAAAATCATATCTCGAGTTACGAAACTCGAAATTAAGATCCGTCAATTTTCCCTAAATCTAGACTCATATAAATATCTACTAATTTTTTTATAGAATTTTTGGTTGGGCCAATTAGTACAGTTTATTAGTTAAAGTTACCCCTGTTTCAGGACTTGACTGGTCTGACCTCTGTTTACTACACCACATTTCTCTCTGTAAAAAATTCATATGACTATGAGGTTTGTTTATACTAAAACTAGACTAAATAAGGATTCTGAGGATATAAAATACACCACCTAATTATATCTTTACAATTTATGGTGAATTTCTAAAGTAGGAACAGGGGATTCAGAAACTGCTATGACTCTGTTTCACTAAAATTCAAATATCTTCTAACATATACTTCCTTTACTTGTTTCATTTGTTTCATGTGAAACTAGACATAATAAGCTTAAATTTGATATGTATTTCACCACCAAATTCAATTTCTATGATTTTTAGTAAATTTTCAAACTCGCGTTAGTGTTGCTGCAGTATTCTGCTTATGGTAAATTTCATCCTTTTATGAGTTTTATGCACTAAGTATCTTAATAGTTTTCCTTAACATCAAACATAATCTAAACTAACCATTTTCCTAATTTATCATTATCAAGCATTTCCTCAACCATTTCACAACCATACCATAAGATCATTTACACAAAATAGGTATATTACTATACATGCCATACTTAAATTTACAAGCCATTTACCAAAAATCTTCCGGATAGTGTGACTGAGCCTTTGACCTATCCTAACTCCTGAACTGGCTTGTCCAAAACTACAATGAGTAAGAAGGAGGGAGTAAGCATAAATGCTTAGTAAGTTCATTTGCAAATAATAAGTAACATAACAAACAGTTATACCAATCAACATTAGCATACATCACTAAAACACATATCACATTTCTGATCATTTTTCATCATCTTATTACCTTATAGTGGTTGTATCAATACTCAACCCGAGGGTTAAATACATACCTGTCCAAAATATCCATTTCACATCACTCACCAATACGTCTCTTTACATCTCGAATATTCCTCCATTGAGTAGAACTTTACCCGTTGAACACATCGGAATATAATTCGGATACACGGATAAATTGCACATAAGTGCCACATATTCAATCAAGCAATCATGTAACCCGCCCATAAGCGAACTCTGACTGAACTCAACGAGCTCGGGCGTTCGCATCCATAAGTGAACTCGGACTCAACTCAACGAGCTCGGATGCCTAGTTACATCTCACGAACTCGGACTCAACTCAACGAGTTCGGACATTCGCATCCATAAGTGAACTCGGACTCAACTCAACGAGTTCGGATGCTCAACCATCCTAGTGACATGTCACTTGTATCCTAATCTATTCCTAAGGTTCAAACGGGCTTTTTCCTCGAACACTTATCCTTGCCGTCTTCCGTAGAATGCCGAAATCAATACTCGGTAACAATTATATTTAACAAGTAGTTCACATAATTTACATATTATTTGAAATTAACCACAAAGCATACATTTCATAATAAAATTCAGCATAACACTTAATTAATATCAATAACTTAAAATAACAATTATGCTACATTATTTACACATGAACTTACCTTGGTACCAAAATACAAAGATTTTGCAATTTAGTCCACAATTTTTCTTTTCCTCGATTGAGGTCGATTCCACGCCTTTCTTGATCTAAAATAACACATTTAGCTTATTTAATACTCACATTATCAAATTAATCCTTAACTCAAATTTTGGCAAAATTACAATTTTACCCTAAACATTTGCATATTTACATTTTGCCCCTAGGCTCTGGATTAAACTTTATTCCTTATTCTTATGTTTTACAACATGCTGATCACTTTTCTCTTCTATGGCAACATCAAATTCTCACTCTAACATGTACTTATGACTATTAGGTATTTTTACCGATTAAGCTCTTTTACTCGCTTTCACTCAAAACCGAGTAGCACAAGTTGTCTAACATAATTTAAAACCTCATATTCAATCATAAAACATCAAAATACACAAATTTCACCTATGGGTATTTTTCCAAATATAAACCCTAGGTTAAATTATTGCTAACATAAGCTTAATCGAGCTACCGGGATTCCAAAAACGTAAAGAGCAATCATATCATAAACATCAAAATCATTGTAAAATAATTATTTCTATCTCGGATTTGTGGTCACGAAACCACTATACCGATTAGGCCCTAATTCGGGATATAACAACTCTCCCCTTTTAAAGATTTTCGTCCTCGAAAATCTTACTCAGAAATAGATGTGGGTATTGATTTCTCATAGTTTCTTGATTCCCATGTAGCTTCTTCTACTCCATGCCTTTGCCACAACACCTTCACAAGTGCAACATTTTTATTCCTTAGTTGTTTGACCTCTCGAGCTAAAATCTTAATCGGTTCTTCTTCATAGGTAATATCTGGTTGTAGTTCAATTTCTGTCGGTGAAATTATATGTGAAGGATCCGAACGATACCGATGTAACATAGATACGTGAAACACATCATGAATCTTTTCTAATTCGGGTGGTAACGCTAGCCGATATGCTACCGGTCCAACTTTTTCAATTATTTCATACGGTCCAATAAAACGCGGACTTAACTTGCCCTTTCGTCCAAATCTAAGGACTTTCTTCCATGGAGACACTTTCAAAAATACCTTATCACCAACTTGAAACTCAATGTCCTTTCGCTTTAGGTCCGCATAAGATTTACGTCTATCTGAGCGACTTTCAAACAATCTCAATTATCTTCACTTTTCTTCGCTTCTTTTATTAAATCAACTCCATAAATCTGATTTTCCTTGAGTTCAGTCCAATACAAAGGCGTTCGACACTTGCGACCATACAATGCTTCGTAAGGTGCCATTTTCAAGCTCGTCGATAGCTATTGTTGTAAGCAAATTCTACCAACGG
Source organism: Gossypium arboreum (assembly GCF_025698485.1). NCBI lineage: Eukaryota > Viridiplantae > Streptophyta > Magnoliopsida > Malvales > Malvaceae > Gossypium > Gossypium arboreum. The sequence continues at coordinate 108,992,911 of NC_069070.1, read as the reverse complement.
CAAATATCTTTCCCAACTTCCTTGAAATTCCAATACACAACATCTCGAGCATGTCTTCAAGAATCAATTACTCTCTCGATTGTCCATCGGTTTGTGGATGAAAAGCAAGATCGAAATTTAACTGCACCTAACGCGTCTTGCAACTTTTGCCAAAACCGCGAGGTAAACCTTGGATCTCTATCTCAAATAATCGATAATCGTATTCCGTAATCTAACAATTTCTTTAGTATACGTTCAGCCAACTTGTTAAGAGAATAATTAAACGCATCGGGATAAAATGAGCCGACTTAGTTAATCATCAACTATTACCCGATGGCATCTTTCTTTCCGAGTCAATGGCAATCTGAAACAAAATCCATAGTAATCCAATCTCATTTCCATTCAGAACCATAATAGGTGGAGTAATCCTCAAGGTACTTGGTGTTCACTTTCACCGTTGACAAATTAAGCATTTGGACACAAACTCGATATATCTCTTTTCATTCCATTCCACCAATACATTTTCTTCAAGTCATTATACATTTTCGCACTACCGGATGAATCGAGAAATAACCACTATGTGCTTCCTGTAGGATCTTTTGAATCAATTCCTCATTCTTCGTACACAAATCCGATCTTTAAACATTAAGCACCCATCGAACCAATTCAAATCGATCCCGTGACGCCTTCACACTGTTTTCTTTTGGCTAGCAAATCTTGATCATTTTTCCGAGTTTCGAAATCTCTTGTAAAACATTGGTTTTGCTCTTAACTCTGCTAGAATCGAACCATCATCCGACACTTTCAACTGAATGTTCATAACTCTCAAAGCAAACAACAACTTTCGCTTCAAAGCATCGCAACCACATTCGCTTTTCGGGATGATAATCAATAACAAGCTCGTAATCTTTCAACAACTCCAACCATCTTCGTTGTCTCAAATTCAAGTCTTTTTGTGACATCAAGTACTTAAGACTTTTGTGGTCGGTATATACCCGACATTTTTCACCATACAAATAATGTCGCCAAATTTTCAAAGCAAACACCACCGCAGCCAATTCCAAATCGTGAGTAGGATAATTCCTCTCATGAGGTTTTAACTCCTCAAGCATATGCCACCACTTTTCCTTCTTGCATGAGCACACACCCCAAACCATTTAGAGAAGCATCACTATACACCACAAATTCTTTACCGATTCGGGCAGTACTAACACCGGTGCCTCATTAATAACTTTTTCAATTCTTCAAAACTCGTTGACATTCTTCCGTCCATTCAAATTTAACATCCTTTCGAAGTAATCTAGTTATAGGAGCAGAAATTATAGAAAATCCATTTACAAACCACCGATAATACCCAACTAGCCCCAAGAAACTTCTAACTTTAGTTACGTTTTTCGATGGTTTCCAATCAACAATGGCTGAAATTTTACTAGGATCAACCCGTATACCATCACCTGAAACAATATGACCCAAAAATCCAACTTCCCGGAGCCAAAATTCACTTTTACTAAACTTAGCATACAAATGCTTATCTCTCAAAGTTTGCAAAACTATCCTCAAATGCTCAAGATGCTCGTCTCATCCTTTGAATAAATTAAAATATCATCTATAAACACCACAACAAATTTGTCCAAGTATGGCCGAAATATGCGATTCATTAAATCCATAAACACAAGCAGAGCATTAGTCAATCCGAATGGCATAACTAAAAATTCATAATGACCATACCTTGTTCTAAAAGCGCTTTTAGGTACATCCGACTCTTTTACCCGCAGCTTGGTAATACCCAGATCTCAAGTCAATCTTTGAAAACCATGTCGCTCCTTTTAGCCGATCAAACAAATCATCAATTCTCGAACGGATACTTGTTTTTGATTGTCACCTTGTTTAACCGCCGATAATCAACACATAATCTCATAGAACCATCCTTCTTTTCACAAATAACACGGAGCACCCCAAGGTGAAAAACTTCGGTCTCACAAAGCCTTTATCACCAACTCTTACAATCTGCGACTTTAATTCTTTCAACTCTGTTGGTGCCATTCTATATGGAGCAATCGAGATCGGAGTCGTTCCCTGTATCAAATCAATACCAAATTCTACTTCCTCGACGGAGGCAAACCCGCAATTCTTCCGAAATACGTCCACAAATTCACACACAACCAAGACCGATTCAACTTTCTTTTCAACTTCTTTTGTATTAATTACATACGCCAAATAAGCTTCATAACCCTTTCTCGATATCTTTGAGTGACATTGAAGAAATCACACTAGGCAATGCCTCGATTTATCTGATTCAACCCGCAGAGTTTCACCATTTCCACACTTTAATTCTATAACCTTTTCTTTGCAATTTACTATAGCATCATGCAATGTCAACCAATCCATACCCAAAATAACATCAAATTCATCAAACGGCAACAACATCAAGTCGGCGGAAAGTAATGATCCCGAATCATTAAAGGACATTTCTTGCATACTTTATCAACAATACACATTTGCCTAACGGATTCGACACTCTAATCATAAATTCAGATTCTCAACAGTATATTCATACTAGACACTAATTTCATGCACACATATGAATGAGTAGAACCGGATCAATCAAAGCAATAACATTAACATTATAGAGAGAAAATGTACCAGTAATCACATTAGGTGAAGAAGCATCTTCACGCGCTTTAATAGCATAAGTTCTAGCCGAGCCCTTCCTTCAGTCTAACCGGTGCATCCTCGCTACATTCTTATCGCTTGTTTCACTTCCACTTTTCTGGATACCTTTCCTCGAGTCCGCACCACTAGCTTTAACATTCTGAAATTTTTCTTTCTCGGCTCTCTCAAGGCGCCTCTAATAAAATGATCCGAGAACCACATCAAAACATTCATTTGCTCGCACGGACCAAAATGATTTCTACCACACCGCTGGCACTCGGGTTTAACAAATCTCGTATTTCCCACACTAGCCGCAGAAGTAGTCTGAGATTTAGGACCCACATTTAGCTTCTTAAAATTTCCATATGATTGCCCAGCTGAAACTTGGGAACGAGGATTCATATTTCTTGACTTTTCGGTTTGCTGTGAGGGTGCATTACTCATTGGTCTTTTCTTCCAATTTCGTGTTTCAGATTCTACCTTTTTCTTTTCCTTCAGTAATTCTTCAGCCTTGCAAGCTCGATCGACAAGTACCACCATTTCTTTTAGTTCAAGGATCCCAACAAATACCTTAATGTCTTCGTTAAGCCCGTCTTCAAATCGTCGGCACATCTTGGCTTCTGTAGGAACATATTCCCGCATACTTACTTAATCGAACAAACTCTCTTTCATATTCGAGATGTCATATTACCTTGCTTCACTCAAGAAACTCTTTACATTTCGATCAATAAATCTTTCACTAATATATTTCTTCCAAACTCTTCTTGAAAGAATTCCCAGTTACCCTCTCTTTCGGTACTACCAAATCAAAGTCTTCCACCAATTATAGGCTGAATCTCTCAACAAAGATGTAGCACATTTCAAACATTCTTCGTGTACAAGATAATTCATCAAATACCGGATAGAATTTTCAAGCCGTAACTCGCTTTCTCGCATCATCATCAATATTTGCTCTAAATTCTTCAGCCCTTGTTTACGAATTCTATCAACGGGGTTCTGTGAAATTTTATCATATCCACTCCTTGAGGCATTGGAGGCATAGGTTGAGGAATTGGGGAGGTGGGGAGGTCGACATTTGGGTTCGTCTGAACGAACTCAAGGTACCATGCACTCATCATTTGGAAAAAGGCTTCGATCCCTTTCTCCTCCTCCCGACCAGCAGAGGGGTGGGTTTTCAATCGCGCTGCTCCATCAGCCAAGTCATGCGCATTACTCAGACTTCATCTGCCACAATGGATCGGGATCCATTTACTATATAAAAAATTTCATTTAAAAGGTCAAGTCGTCACACTATCACAATTCATACATATGGCATGTATAGCAAAATCAGTACATACAACACGAGTCCGAGAACCGACTAAACCTGCTCGATACCACTAAATGTAACGCCCCACGCCCGAGACCGTCACGAGTCGAGTATGAGGTGTTACTAAGCTTAGTTTAACATTTTAGAACTTTGGATTATTTGTTTCTACATTCACAGCTTTTAAGCTACTTGCGTCACAGTCACAAGAAAAATCATATCTCGAGTTACGAAACTCGAAATTAAGATCCGTAAATTTTCCCTGAATATAGACTCATATAAATATCTACTAATTTTTTTCTAGAATTTTTGGTTAGGCCAATTAGTAAAGTTTATTAGTTAAAGTTACCCCTATTTCAGGACTCGACTGGTCTGACCTCTGTTTACTACGAACCACATTTCTCACTGTACAAAATTCATATGACTATGAGGTTTGTTTATACTAAAACTAGACTAAATAATTATTCTGAGGATATAAAATACACCACCTAATTATATCTTTACAATTTATGGTGAATTTCTAAATTAGGAACAGGGGATTCAGAAACTGCTATGACTCTGTTTCACTAAAATTCAAATATCTTCTAACATATACTTCCTTTACTTGTTTCATTTGTTTCATGTGAAACTAGACATAATAAGCTTAAATTTGATATGTATTTCACCACCAAATTCAATTTCTATGATTTTTAGTAAATTTTCAAACTCACGTTAGTGTTGCTGCGGTATTCTGTTTATGGTAAATTTCATCCTTTTATGAGTTTTATGCACTAAGTATCTTAATAGTTTTCCTTAACATCAAACATAATATAAACTAACCATTTTCATAATTTATCATTATCAAGCATTTCCTCAACCATTTCACAACCATACCATAAGATCATTTACACAAAATAGGTATATTACTATACATGCCATACTTAAATTTACAAGCCATTTACCAAAAATCTTCCTGGATAGTGTGACCGAGCCTTGACCTATCCCGACTCTGAATTGGCTTGTCCAAAACTACAATGAGTAAGAAGGAGGAGTAAGCATAAATGCTTAGTAAGTTCATATGCAAATAATAAGTAACATAACAAACAGTTATACCAATCAACATTAGCATACATCACTAAAACACATATCACATTTCGATCATTTTCATCATCTTATTACCTTATAGTGGTTGTATCAATACTCAACCCGAGGGTTAAATACATACCGTCCAAAATATCCATTTCACATCACTCACCAATACGCCTCTTTACATCTCGAATATTCCTCCATTGAGTAGAACTTTACCCGCTGAACACATCGGAATATAATTCGGATACACGGATAAATTGCACATAAGTGCCACATATTCAATCAAGCAATCATGTAACCCGCCCATAAGCGAACTCGATCGAACTCAACGAGCTCAGGCGTTCGCATCCATAAGTGAACTCGGACTCAACTCAACGAGCTCGGATGCCTAGTTACATCTCACGAACTCGGACTCAACTCAACGAGTTCGACATTCGCATCCATAAGTGAACTCGGACTCAACTCAACGAGTTCGGATGCTCAACCATCCTAGTGACATGTCACTTGTATCCTAATCTATTCCTAAGGTTCAAACGGGCTTTTCCTCGAACACTTATCCTTGCCGTCTTCCGTAGAATGCCGAAATCAATACTCGGTAACAATTATATTTAACAAGTAGTTCACATAATTTACATATTATTTGAAATTAACCACAAAGCATACATTTCATAATAAAATTCAGCATAACACTTAATTAATATCAATAACTTAAAAATAACAATTATGCTACATTATTTACACATGAACTTACCTTGGTACCAAAATACAAAGATTTTGCAATTTAGTCCACAATTTTTTCTTTTCCTCGATTGAGGTCGATTCCACGTCTTTCTTGATCTAAAATAACACATTTAGCTTATTTAATACTCACATTATCAAATTAATCCTTAACTCAAATTTTGGCAAAATTACAATTTTACCCCTAAACATTTGCATATTTACATTTTTGCCCCTAGGCTCGGGATTAAACTTTATTCCTTATTCTTATGTTTTACAACATGCTGATCACTTTTCTCTTCTATGGCAACATCAAATTCTCACTCTAACATGTACTTATGACTATTAGGTATTTTTACCGATTAAGCTCTTTTACTCGTTTTCACTCAAAACCGAGTAGCACAAGTTGTCTAACATAATTTAAAACCTCATATTCAATCATAAAACATCAAAATACACAAATTTCACCTATGGGTATTTTTCCAAATATAAACCCTAGGTTAAATTATTGCTAACATAAGCTTAATCGAGCTACCGGGATTCCAAAAACGTAAAGAACATTAAAAACGGGGCTTGGAATCACTTACTATGGAGCTTGGAAGCTTGAAACAAACCCTAGCTATGGAGAACCCTTGTGTAAATTTCGGCCTAATGAAGAAGATGGACAAAAATTGGCTTTTAATTTTGTTTTTAATTTATTTTAATAACTAAATGACCAAAATACCTTTACTACTAAACTTTCCAAAAATTCCTTCCATGTCCTAATTTTGTCCATGAACTTAAAATTGGTCAAATTGCTATTTAAGACATCCTCATTAATATTCCAAAACAATTTCATACTAAAAACTTCTAGAATGCAAGTTTTGCAACTTATTCGATTTAGTCCCTACTTTCAATTTAAGCACTTTAGGCATAGAATTTCATCACGAAATTTTCACACAATCATGCAATCATATCATAAACATCAAAATCATTGTAAAATAATTATTTCTATCTCAGATTTGTGGTCACGAAACCACTATTCTGATTAGGCCCTAATTCGGGATATTACATGTGTTATGTAAGACTATATAATAAAATACAAGAATAAGTTTAAGAAATCATATACATAAAAATAATATGAAGTTGATAACAATATATATATATATATATATGAAATAAAATCAACTTTAATACAAAATATAAATATAAATATAACAAGATTTAAACAAGAGGTTATATGAGGGTATTAAAATAGCTTAATGCAAAAAGGAAATTTAAAGTGATGATTTTGTGAAACGAAATAAAGTTATGCATGTACAAATATATACATAAAAAATAGAAAATATCATACAAAATATTAACATAATATAATAATAAAAAATTCAAAACAATTGTACAAATAAATAATTAAGAGTAAAGAAGACTATAAAATAAAGAGACTAAATTAGAATTAAGCTAATAATAATAATAATAATAATAATAATAATAATAATAATAATAAGGACCAACGTGCGATGCGCACAAATGCAGAGGGATCTAAACTGGAAATATACCAGTCCTCGCAACACAGCGTTTAAATGCGGACTAACTCGCAGACACGCACAAATTGTAGGGCAAATTTAAAAAACTAAAAGAAATATAAAATAACTCATTGAAATAGAGCGCAAAATAGGAGGGACCTATGTTGAAAATATTCCCTCACCGCAAAAACACGCGGATCCCAGGGGTAAAGAGGACGGATCGGGTAGGGTTAAATCCATACGACGCAGTTTCAGGAGCCATAGAACCAGGCTCAAACGACGCCGTATTCGGCCCTTTAAAAGGGTTGAAATTTTGGCTATTCAGCCACTCTAACCCTAACTTTCTTTTCCCTCAGCCGACTTCAGCCAAATCGTTTGGCTCTCGACTCCACCGTCTCCCAACCGCAGGCGCCTTTGCCTTTTGAAAACAATTTTCAGCCTCGAGATTCCTCCTTCACCTTCGATTTCGACGAAGCAAGGAGGATTCAATGGCAGATTCGCGAGGTAAACTTCTCTTTTGCTTTCTTTTTATGTTTTTTATGATAGATTTCAAAATAAAAAAAGAAAATAGAGGTGTAAAAAAATAAAAAAGGAACAACCTTTTAAGAATATTCAACTTCTCTGTATTTGATCGTTTTGTATTGAATTCGTGTAAGGTGCCTATTGCATTCGTATTTCGTCCCTTTTACAAAGACTAAAATTCTGGCTTTATAGCCTAAAATGGTAGAAATAAAAATAAAAATACAAAATTCTTTCTTTTTTTCATTGGGTATGTGCTGTTGTTGTTTTCTTGTGTTTGTTTGCAGGTACGGGGCGACGTGGAGGCATGAGGGTGGCGTACAGAGGCGTGCAGGGGTGGTACGGAGCGTACGGTGCTGGAGATGAGGACGAGGGCTGCTGCGAGGCTATTGAGGCACAAGAGGGTGACCTATGGTTCCCGAAAGTGTTTTGATTTTGGGCCACTTGGGCCTTGTTCTTGTAGTTGGGCTATCGTGTTTGGGCTTCTGGGTTCATTGGGCTTGGTGTATTAGTTTTGGACTGTAATAAATTTATTATTATTATTGCAATGATTTTTGGGTTTTTGTTTGCACGGGCCCGGGCTAAATTGGCCCATTACAATGTTTATGTTCAAACTTTTATAACTGTAAAGATATTTTAATTTGACATTATAATATTTTGTATTCATTGTGGTATGATATATAATATATATTACCTAACCACAATGATTTATTAGTGACATGAATTTATTATTTGTTACGTTTAATATATGTTTTATTTATATCTACTCATTTTATTTTTATATGAATAAATAAGATTTTATTTAAAATAAATTAAGCATTTATTAAGATTATACAATGAAATAATTATATGCTCTTGAAGAGCTAATATTGCATCAAGCTGTAAAAAGCTCTTTAAGAGCTTATATTTTAGTTCCTTGTGATGCAAAATTTTATAAAAATATAATATTGTTTTTCATATCAAGAAGATATATGTTGAATAAAACCTAACGATATATATAAATAACATGATGTAACACCCCTAACCCGTATCCGTCGCCGAAATAGGGTTACGAAATATTACCGGAATTGACAGATCAAGTAAACAAATATTTCTCATCATATAGTATTCATATCATAAATCAATCATAAAGTCCCTTATATGAGCCCCCGAGACCTAAAATATACATTTGAAATAAGTCGGGACTGAATCGGGTACTTAGAGAATTTTTCAAAAAACATCACAAATTTTCAAAGGTGTAGGGGGCACACGCCCGTGTGGCCAGGCCGTATGGCTCACACGATCAAGAGACACACTCGTGCCTCAGGCTGTGTGGGCATTCAAAATAGGGGCACATGGTTGTGTCCCGGCCCATGTCCAAACTTGAGAGCTCTCTGACTTGGGTCACACGGCCAAGCCACACACCCCTCTGCTAAGCCGTGTGAGCATACTGACTTGTATTATTAAGGTGCAGGGATCAACGGCCAAGCCACATGCCCATGTGCTAGGCCGTGTCAATAATTTGAGCATTCAGTTTTGCAATTCATGAGATGCAGGGGACACACGGCCAAACCATACACTCGTGTGATAGGACGTTTGAACAATTTTGAGTATACTGACTTGTACAAATTTCTAAGTTACAGGGGACACACGGCTGAGACACATGTCCATGTCTCTGCCCGTGTGGACAAAAATAGGCCATTTCAAGGCCACATTTCTCACCCATTTTGGTATCAACCTAAACACAACATTTTAACACATCAATGAAGCACAACAAAGCAATCAAAACAAGCCAAAATCATGTTTTAAACTTAACGTATCATCACATATACCCAAATAACCAAACTTACCTATTTAATCCATCTAAAAATTCTACTAAAGTTTACCACAATTTAAATACATACAAACATATCACTTATACCAATATCACAAATTTGCCTCATTTTCAAACCAATATATATAAGTTAATTATATAAACAAAATATAATTCATAACATTTACACAAGACAACTTTCGATCAAATCCACACAAACCCTACATATGCCATATAAATCATATTGAACGTTACAAAAACTACCAAAATAAGTTGGATAGTGTGACTTGAGTGCTGTTTCTGTCTTCCAACCTCTCAAAAATCTACAAAGACATTAAACAACACAAGTAAGCTTAATGAAGCTTAGTAAGTTCAGCGGGTTAAACATAAATCTTACAGAACCTACTATAACAAATCGATTAAATAAAATCATTCATGTAAAATCCCTATCAACCACAACTTAAATCGATGAATACACTTGTTTCAAGTCAATACAAAAAATAATTAATATGTCTTTCGATTTCAATATATAAATCACCTTACCAAATCTTTCCCAAATTGATGAACAACTTATGCATAAGAGTACATCATTTTCAAAAGCCTGAAAGCTGAACAGAAGCTTATGAGAGTTAAACAGAAGCTCATAAGAGCTAAACAGAAGCTCATAAGAGCTAAACAGAAACCCTTAAGAGTTGAATATAAGCTCATAAGAGCTAAACGGAAACTCATAAAAGTTGAATAGAAGCTCGTAAGAGCTGAACAGAAACTCCTAAGAGCTGAACAGAAGCTCGTAAAAGCTGAACAGAAACTCATATGAGCTAAACAGAAGCTTGAAAGAGCTAAACAGAAAGTAAAACACATGGTTTACTTGGGTAATTTGCCATTATTTTCCTCCAATACCATCATTCGCCACATAACGAATGTACTCAAATCCAACAATAATTCCATTTAACCCGAATATATATTCAATTTAAAATTATAATTCCAAAAATAATTCATTTTAAAAAAATAGAATAAATAAATAGTACCATTAATCAAATCAATAAATATTAAAGTTTAACCGTACAAACTTACCTAAATTGAATTGTAATGTTTGCAGAAGTTCAAGTACTATTCCGCTATTTTCCTTTTACAGGAGTATCTATGGGATCTTGATCTAAAATATAAAATTACTCATTCATTAGCATATATTTTAGTTCCAATTCATTTTGCAATTAATACCCTTCAATTTTTAAAATTTACACAATTATCTCAAACTTTTACAACTTTTGCAATTTAATCCATTAACTAGTTAATCTATCAAATTAGCTAATTTTTCTCAATTAATCATTTATCTAAATATTTTAGGTCATCACACAACCCTTAATAAAACAAAAATTTACTAGCAAACCTTAATATTTTAACCTTTTTACAATTTGATCCTAAAATCAATATTTAACAAAATCACTTTATAGAATCATCATACAACAAAATTAAAGCTCTAAATCCCTGTTATTTATCAAAAAATCTATTATTAATCAATGGTAACCTTCAATATTTCTAATAAAATCAAAAACTAAGGTAAGATTTAGTCGTACCAAATTGTAACAATCTTAAAAACATAAAAATTACAAGAAAAGAGTAAGAATTGAACTCACATGAAGGAAAAATATGAAAACCAACTTAAAAGAGCTCTTCTATGACATTTTTGGACAGAAAATTGAAGAAGAATTGCCTAGAAACCTTTTAATTTCTAATTTGTATGTTTAATTTCAAACAATTTACCATTTTGCCATTAAATCACATTATTTTATTACTTTTCTTTGTTATGCTGCCTCATGCCTTTCATTTAGGCATATTTACTCCTTAATTCTTCCCTTGTTTAATAAGTAAGCCGTTTAATCACTTATTTCTTATAATTAGTAAGTTTTGCACATTTTTTCAATTTTGTCCTTTTTAATTAATTAACCATCAAAACGTTAAAATTCTTCAACAAAATTTTAATACTACCTTAATTACACTCCGTAAATATTTATAAAAATATTTATGGCTCATTTTATAGAAATGAGGTCTCAATACCTCATTTTCTAAAACCACTTGACCTAATAAATCATTATAAAACACAAATTACTAATTCAAAAATCTTTTTAAAACCACATTTGACTCATAAATACTAAATAATAAAATTTATGAGCTTACTCGTTAGATTTGGTGACCTCAAAACACTATTTTCGACACCACTGAAAAATCGGGTTGTTACACATAAGATACTCATGTATTTGTATTATATATATTCCCCGAAGGAATACATTACACTATATGATTGAAATATCTAATGTGCTCCTACAATAGCAATATTGTGAAAATGACTTTAACACTATTTTTTAAATGATCTCATACCTTTTAGTGGCTAAGCAAAATAATAGTTACTGATGAAAAACTATGAAATTCTTCCCACTAGTTTTGCTTCATTCCCTAAAATGAATGTAGCAGTACATAACAATTATGAAAAATGAAAATATAGAGATTATGATGTTGTAATTGAGGATGTGATTGGAGACTAATCATGACAACATGAATAGATAGATTTTGATTTAAAATCCACACATGTTTTACGATGGTGATTATGAAATAAAGAATCAATGAAGGCATATAGAAGTCTATCCCACTAGATTTATTGCATTCCTTGAAGTGAATGTAAACATAAAGAAAATAAAAGATATAATCATGGACCACTAAAAATGGGAACATAGTAATAAATAAGGGAACAATGAGAGTTTTCAAGATAACTCTTTAAAGGGTAAAGATAACTTATGTTATCAATGTGATATGAAAGATTATTGGCCACATATGTGACATATGCCTAAATATAGTATTTTTGTTAATATTATTTGAGGAAGGATATTAGAATGTAGTAATAAATTCTATCATTATAGATAGAAAGTATTTATCTTATTTGGTACTAAAGCAAACAAATATTATTCCAATATTTGATAGTACAAAATTAGTTAAAAGCTCTAGAAGAGCAAATATATTAATATCTTGTGATGGCTAACCCATTGGTTTTAAATGATATTTATAATGGATCGATATTGAGATTGTGAATGAGGAAAATATTATATTTCATATGAATCACTATTGCTATAAATATCTATTTTGAAAGGATGAAAAAAGAGGATTGAGTTATTAATTTATATTTATTTTATAATCTTTGTAATTTTCTTTTATCATCATCCCGATTAAGGGGTTGGAAGCAAAATATTTGACTGTGAAAGATCTATTTATGAGCAATAAAATATGAAAAGCTCGTTATGGTTGGATGCACCTAAAGTTGTATTTTTTTTTAAATATTTGAAGATTTTAGTATATTCCCTGAAGCAAATATTGCATATAATTGTTTGGAAATTATATTTATTTTGTTGACTTAGTGACATTATAATATTCACATTAATTTAGACATTTCCAGTAGTAAATGTCATAATAGCGCTTACATGTGAATACAAAGTAAAAGGAATGATAGTAAAATTATTAATTTGTTACAATTTAGTACAATTGAAACACATGTTAAAGTACACAAGAAGCTTACTGATACAAATGCATTTATTACTTGGCGTGACCAGTTAGACCATCCTAGATCATATATGATGCAAAAATTAATTAAGAATTCATATGGACATTCATTAAAGAACCTGAAGATACTTTAATTTAAAAGAATTCTTATATGTTACTTGTTCTCAATGAAAATTGATTATTAGAAACTTACTAGCTAAAGTTGAGATTTAATGTCTTGCATTTCTAAAACAAATATGGGCTCATTCATCCACCATGTGGATGGTTTTGATATTATATGATTTTGGTAGATGCATCTACAAAATAATCACATTTGTGTTATCAAGTTGCAACCTATTGTTTGCAAGATTGCTTGTTTAAATAATTAATTTTAGATAATGCAATTAAAACTCATCTTGCAAATACTGATAAGTTTTTATCTCAATCTTTTATTGATTGAGTTTGAAAAACTTTTGTAAAAGTTAGCGCATAATGGTTTAGATAAATTATTAATTGAACACCTCTGACTAATGTCTAAACCATTACTTATGAGAACTAAACTTCCTATTTCAACTTGAGTTATGTTGATTTACGTGTTGTACGCATCAAGCCAATAAGTTATAAATACTCCCTATTACAATTGGTTTTTGATCAAGACCTAAATATTTCTCATCTTTGAATTTTTATATGTATGTATATGTTCTAATTGCTCCACCACAACACATAAAGATGACTGAACCCTCAAAGAAAGTTGGGAATATATATTAATTATAAGTTTCTTTGTATTATTAGATGTTTTTAATGCATTAGAAATTCAATTATGACATGATTTGTAATTACAATTTTGATTCGATAGTGTTCCCGACATTAGGGGTAGAGAAATAATAACTTATAATGGGGAGAGTAATTTGAACTAGAAGTTCAATAAGGATAACTCATTACAAGTTAACTGTTGGATGTATTTACAAACTTAATTAGAATAACCAATTGTTATATACCATCTAATATTTTAATTTGAATCAAAGTGCCAGTAGGACAATTAGTTAGAATAAATAATAGATTGATCGCTTCCAAAGATGAAAATTCTTCTAGATGGTCATATAACAGAGGCGGGTGCTTCAAAAGAGACCCAAGACATAACTAATAAGTAAAACTCCAGAAGAGATTTAGCTACCTAAAAATGAATTGTAAAATAATGAAAATAAGAGATTTCGATAAGTTATGTCAATTCGAGAAATTGTGGAACCGAATAATAAAATTGGTCAACAATGATTTTGCATGCAATATTATTATTGAAATAATGAAATAAAAGGAGGATCTTGAATAAATCTATTGAGAAATATAGATATTGAATAAATTGATTAAAACAGAAAGATACAACTCAAGTACAATTAAATTCGTGGAGTTTTTGGACCTGTAGTCCAAATACTAAAGGTATAAAGCCAAGGAGGGTACAATTGAAGTAGTTTTGCAAAAGCAGAATAAAAATATGATGTTTTTCGCTAGGTCTTGGCATTGATTATGAAAATATATAATATTCTTTTGTGGTGGATGCAATAACCTTTAGATATATTATTAAATTGATAATTTATAAAAGATTTAACTCGCGTCTAATGGTTATTGTTACAACCTTTTATGAATCACTATATAGTAAGGTTTATATTAAAATCCTTGAAAGATTTAGGATGCTAGAAGCATATTAAAATTCTCGAGAAATTGTTCATTTATATGAAGTGAAATAATTTGAACATATGTGGTAAATTTGACTTAGTGAATAGTAGTTGAAGGAGGATTATAAAATGATCAAAAATACTTATTTGTATTTTTATAAAAGAATCATTATTAAAGTTTGTTATGCTTATTGTTGAATCTCCTGAAGAGATCAAAATATATTTCCCAAATTTCCCTCACTAATGATTTTTAAAAGAATGATAATATAAATACTTATCAAATACATTTAAATAGCCACTTTTAAAACTAGTATTCAAGATTGAATACGTAAAATAATGAGAAAATATATGATGTGTTCATGAAAGGGAGTAAATACGTGTTGCACTCTTTCTCCTTTAACCGAGGTTTTGTCCCATTGAGTTTTCCTGGTAAGGTTTTTAATGAGGTAACATATTATGCGTATTATAGTTCGTGTACTCTTTTTCCTTCATTAGGTTTTTATCCCACAGAGTTTTTTTAATAAGGTTTTAACGAGCAAATTATCTACCAATGGACATCCAAGGGGGAGTGTTATGAATATCTTATTAAGTCAATGTCTATCATGATTAATTAAGATAAAGTTTTGATGTACTTTAAATTCTAATAGTTATTGGAATTAGATCTCTATTTTTTTTATACTTCTTATGCCTATAAATATAGACTCTGATGAAGCATTATAATCATCCCTTTGATTAATAAAGTACATTCTATACTGCTTTCATATTTTTTTTGTTTTTTATTCTCTCCATCTATCTTTATTTTATAACAATAAGATATTATTCTAACTATTGAATTGATGATGGTGGGTGGTAAGGAATAGGAATAAGGCGCAAATCTCTTTTTCTTCTAGAAGTAGCACCAAAGGTCTCAGTCATATCCAGATCCTCATTCTTCAAACCATTAGGGAGCTTCCAATCAAAATGATAAAGTAATTGTGCAAGGGAAAGCTCAACCACAGCCATACCATAGGATATGCCAGGACATATCCTCCTTCCAGCACCAAATGGAATAAACTCGAAGTTGGTCCCCTTATACTCAACTGAACTATCGATGAATCTCTCTGGATAGAACCTCTCAGCTTCATTCCAATAGTTGGAATCTCTTCCAATGGCCCATGCATTAACAATCACTTTGGTCTTGGCTGGTATCTCATATCTATTAATTTCACATCTCTTCCTACTTTCTCTTGGAAGTAGCAAAGGCAGCGGAGGGTGTAACCTTAGAGTTTCCTTCATAACTAACTTCAAGTACTTCAATTCATGAAGGTCTGATTCGTTGACATCCCCTGTTCTATCATAGACTTGCCTCACCTCGGCTTGTGCTTTTTCAAGGATTCTAGGATTTTTTATCAATTCCGACATTGCCCATTCTACTGCAGTTGAAGATGTCTCAGTTCCAGCAATGAGCATGTCCTGAATAGAAGTTCTACTCAGCTAAAACCACAGAACATCGTTATGCACATAAATAAACACGCAAGATATGAATCTACTAACCAGGATGACAGCTTTGATATTGTCAGTTCTTAAGGGAAATTCAAGGCCCCCGTGATCCTGGAGATTCAGAAGAACATCAACGAGATCATCTGTTACGTCATCACTGTCCTTCGGATTTGCATTGCCAGCTCTATGTTCTTCAATGATGGTTTCAAGCATCGCGTCCAAATCATGGTGCCACCTCTCAAGTTTGGCTCTCATCCCACTGATCATGGGAAGCAATTTGACGGAAGGAAACAGATCAGTAGTACTAAAACCACTCGCAGCTTCCACCAGTTTCCTCGCAATTGAAATGAATGCAGCATGTTGCTTGCATCTTGCGGCGAAAGCAGTCCTTAGAGTGATGTTATATGATGAGTTGCATAACATTTCTCCAAGGTTGATTTCTAATCCTGTGTTAGAATAGATGGATCGAATTAAACATGATACCTGCTCTTCTCTGATTGATCGGAATGATTGTACACGTTTCATACTTAGCAGCTCCAATGTGCAAACTTTTCGAAGCTGCCTCCAATAGTCTCCATATGGTGCAAAACCAATATCAGAAAAATTATATGCTATGATTTCTGCACCAAGAAGATAAGGCCTGGTAGCAAAACTGATATCATGTGTTTTCATCACTTCTTTAGCAGCCTCTGGAGAAGAAACAACAATGTGTGATAATTCACCAAGCTGTAGGTGCATCAGGGAACCATGCCTTTTGGCTAATTCGGTCAAGCGGTGATGGGGGAGAGAGAACATTAAAAGGTGCAAGTGGCCTATTAGAGGTAGCTTCCATGGTGCAGGGGGTAGATTCTTGGTCGAGTCCTTTATTTTGGATCTCATCCATAGCTTCAACACCAAGAAAATGAAGACAAGGAAGGTGAAGCACAATGGGAGCATCTTGAATTGGTTATCCATGATAGAACTATAGAAAACTGTTATTTATACACTTGCAGAATCTTGATACCTGCTTGTCTGTCAAAACTGACATTTTGTATGGATGGTTTAAATAAACATAATCTTCCTTAACGGCACATGCAAAAAATTAATTTCTTTTATGGCTAGAATCTGGGAATATCGTATAAGAGGCATAACCATGGAGAATCCTTTTCTTTTATCAATATCTTCACGTGTCTTCATTAATGCAACTTGGTTTAAATATTTATAGCAGAGATTTATAATGATACACCAG
The DNA here is from genome assembly GCF_025698485.1 of Gossypium arboreum. Taxonomy (NCBI): domain Eukaryota; kingdom Viridiplantae; phylum Streptophyta; class Magnoliopsida; order Malvales; family Malvaceae; genus Gossypium; species Gossypium arboreum. The sequence continues at coordinate 108,975,474 of NC_069070.1, read as the reverse complement.
CTAAGATACTTCAACTCTTTTATTTTAAGCAAACTACCCAAAAGAACAATTGAAAATGATATCCGGAAAAAATACAGTTGTATTCCAATTAAATGGAAGATAGGTTTAAAAAGAAATGGCGTATCACATAGAAACAACCATTGAAGATAAATAGATAATACTCGACTTCTAAAATGAAAGAAAAACTCATTTTGGACTAAAGATAATCAAAGTGAGGCATTGAACATGAAATTCCATCTATATAATCTGCATATAAGGCAAACCATCTTAAAATTTCAAGCAGACTCGTAGAAAAACATGCATAGTCGCTCAAACTTCAAGCATTATTATACTAACATTAACTGAATCTCTCAAATTTTCAGGACCTGATATGTCAACATTGCGACGCCAAAAAGACATTGAACTGATCAAAAGACGTGGTATTCGAAGGTATTTCAGGCAACACCTTTAGATTTCTGTTAGACAACCTTTTCTAACGTGTATGAATCCCAATCCATATTCTATGATGAACAAAGACGATGTTTAAACTCAAGCGGCAGAGTTTCCTGTCGTCTAATTAGATGATACACATCATCATTAAATTAATAAGGTATAATGTTAAATTTAACCCTTAATATTTACATCTTCTATCAATTTGGCCTTTATTTATTTTTTTGCTAAATTAACCAAAAAGACCCTTTTTTCTAATTAGGTGTTTAGGCCCTTTTTTTATTTAGGAAAATAGGTTGTTTTTGCATTTTCCCTTTCTCTCTCCTAAGGTTAAGGTTTAGAACATTTGTAGGGTACGGGTTTTAGGTTATAGGTTTAGGGTTGTTTAGGGTATTTTGAAAGGCTTTAGGGTTTTCGGCTGAAACCGCGAAAGTTCATTGGTAGATTTGAGGGTCAAGAATGTGATAACGCGTCTCAAAACACATACTTTTCATATATCATGGCGGGATAGGACCATCACCTCAGAAACCCATCGTGGGGAAATCAATTCCGGGGTAATAATGCTTGATACGATTAGGGGTTAAGTCTAAGTGGAGGTCCCAGTCGACGATCGTGATGCGGTCACGGGTTCAAGTATAACTGGGGGGGCCAAGTGATGATCATTACGTGATCAAGAGTTCAAGGTTTTTGGATACTTGCAAATGATGCCCTATATATCATACATAAGATTGATACCATAATCTTAAGGAAAAACTTTGGGGACTTCCAATGTAATCAACATAATCTTTTTTCTATTTCTAAACAATCTATATCTTTAACCTTTCATTCTTATCTGAAAGCTAACACCGAGGTGGACACAAGAGGGCTCTCAGGTGGAGAGCGGATGTTTTGGCACAGTAGAGGTCAAACTCGGGTTGGCATGATAGCAGTTGTAGTTATTAATAGGTTGTTTAATAACGACAACTGTCGTCGCCCCAAAAGGAGCATCACCTTTACTGCACCGCAACAATCACCCCTCGCCTGAGAGTCCTCTTACGTCCACAACGATGTTGGCCTTCAAATAAGAAGGAATGTTAAAGATACCTGTTGCTTGAAAATGGAGAAAAAATATGTTGATTATCGCGGGAATCCCTTGAGTTTTTTTGTATGATTATGCCCTCAAACTTCTGTATGGTATTTATAGGGAATCATTTTTGGGTATCCGAAAAGATTGAGTTCGTGTCGTATAAAGATAGTCAACTAGCTCCCCCGTTATTCTCGGATCCATAACCATATAACAATTGTCGATTGAGACCTCTATGTAGACCTCCACACATAAAGTAAAATCACCTGAAACCCAACTTCCCTAGGATAGGTTTTAGAAGAAATAGTATCATCTCAGCAGGATATATGAAATGTGTGCATCTTGGAGCAATATCGCATTACTGACGACTTAATAATACCTCGAATATTAAGAAAATATTTTATAGAGGAGGGATGGAGAAGAGGGATGAAGATGTTTGAGGGACAATAAAGCTCGGTGTGTGAGACTCTTTTTTAGGCACAAGGAAGGGTTGGTTTACAAAGTAAAAATTTTCTTTCGTTGAAAATGTGCTAAACGAGTTGATGAATATAGTAAAAAATGTGGTTAAAGTGATAAAAAATACGAAGTGACGGGCACTTTTAATGTTTGGCAGAAGAAAAATGTTAGAGAAAGCACACTGAACTGAGGGAGCTTTCCTGCTGCTTTCCTACTGAATGTTAAAGTAACTTTGCAAAATACCCGAGGAGCACGTTATGAGGCATAAAATATTAGGGGAGCACGAGTGGGATGAAATTATATGACTTCTGAACATGTTTTGAATACTCCAGTGCACTTACATCATACAAAATTCAACGAATGCATGCATTCATAAATGAATTTCGAAGCACATATTCCCTTTCTCCCTATATTATTTTCCTATACAACAGACGCAATTTTCATAACTTAGACACGCAGGAAATTAATATCAAACATCGAATAGTTGTGTTGTGAGAGTTGTGTGTACTTCTTTGGACATTCCTCTACTTATTTTTTTGCTTTTGTTAATTCAATTCGTGACCGATATTAAAATGAGCTAACGAATGAAATCCATTATTTACTACGACAGTCAAACCTATAGCACAAAGCCGGGGTGGTGTTTGTAGGAGCGAAGTCTGTGGAATTGGCATTCAATCCTACCATTTAATTGCATGAGCTATAGGCCAGAATCAGGAGGAAATTTAGAGTACCGACTTGGGAAACAATTTTAGAGTTGCAATGTAGATTTCTTGCCTCTATTGACCTCTATAGGTATGAGATATTCGACGTGGCTAGTGAGGTCCATCTTGAGATGGTGATATCATTGCACTACTCAAGTAGAAATGTTGTAATGGACTTATATGTCGAGTTCGCCGAGGCTGATGGATCTGGCCCATCTTTGACCATCATTGCGGTGAATACAGGAGCCGAAGTTGAAGTAGAAAGTCCTACTACACGGTTGTGTAGTGGGTTCACCGCCCTATTACAAAGCGGCTACTACAATGTTCCTGAAACATCTATGGGCAGACACTAATTGATCTCCGACACGAATCTAAAATTTGGTGGCCAATACAGATCAGGGTTTAAGCATAACCCAAATTTGGACACTCGAGCTTAATATTCAATCAATGCTTCAATTTCAACTTCGGCACTAAGTTGATGTCATTGGGTGGAAGAAGGTATATAAAGGGATCATTGACATGCATCGGACATCAAACTGGTGCATTTTTTGACGAGCACATAGGTTGTAGGAGAATCGGTGACCTACTTATTTCAATTGGGACCAGAACCCCCTGCTCGAAGGTGATAATAAAGAAGTAGATGAGAAAGAAGATGCAACCCTACAAAGAATGTACAGGTGAGTAATAAGGGGTAGTAGATGCAGTTGATAGGGTAGAGTTAAACCCTGAGCTGATCCAGCAGCATGGTTAAGATGGTTCAGAAGTGGTACTATTTTCTAAATCGGAGCTAGTTCCAACGAAGTTGGAACCTTACGGATCTAATGATGATGCATTGAACAATGCTCTGAATCCAGATCTGCGATCTAGGGCATATAAACTTTTGTCGCTACATAATGAACATCAACCTATCAGTCGGTGGTGATTTCAAGTCACAGAGCATGTGCCCCACTTGAGTCAAAATCTCAATTTTTTAGTCACGAAATATGCTAGGCACGACCACGACATGTCATGGGCATCATATCGTGTGAAACTAACAACAGGGACTTGCAATTGTAAGAGATTCCAAGCACTTTGATTCTCATGTGCACATGTAATTACGGCATGTGGGAATGTACAAATTAAGTACGCGCCTTACATCAATGACATCTATTGATTAGAACGCATTTACAGTGTGGATTCCTGAATTCCCACTTGTCCCATATGAGAGTATGTGGCTGCTGGTGTCCAGTGCATCGTACGAGTTGGTGCCGAACAAGGACCTACATGGCATCCCCAAAGGTTACCCAAATTCCTCCTAGATAAGGAACATTATGGATATTTGGGAAAGGGATAGGCAACCGAGATTATGTGGGTATTATAGAAACCCAAGGCATACAAAGACAACATGTTCTCTATACAAGGGTACATTGGGGCCTCAACGTCGATAGCATTATTTTCTTCAAAATAATATATTCATTACAATGTTTCTATTATTTAGGTGTTCCAAATTTTTTATTTCTTATTAACGTATGCATAATTCACGTTAGATAATAATGAAGACAAATGTGATGTTTGAATGAAAAACCTCGGTTTATTTATTTATGTCATATATATTTACGTCGCTTTGTTTAGAAAAAAATACATCAATCGCGTAGTTGAAAATGTGTGCCACAAGGTATTGGACGACGGTTGCGTGGAGGATTTCTATAGGGGATCGAAGGTTCGGGCCTATAGACTTTCTTGTCAGCATCGTCAACACCTCCACCCGTACCTAGAAATGGGCCTTGAGCTTTTTCTCCTGCTACGCCAGTGTCATCATCATCCTCTATGGTTAACTATTGTGTTGTCCTAGCCTCTCATCGTGTATCCCCTACTCCCACGATCGATGGTTGCGTCGATGAGCCACCCTGATAAAATAATGATGCGGAAGGTGTTTGTGTCACTATCAACATGTAACCATAAGGTACCCCAAACTCCAGGCACATCACCATTGCTGTCGGCATCAAAATTGGCATCGACTGCTGCATGGGCGTCTATATCGGTGTCGTCGTTAGTGGTGATGCATGCGTCGGCATCTAGCCAGACATTTGGGTCAACATCAACGTCGGCATGGGGATGAAAAATACAGGGGATGTCATTACCCTAAAATATTTACCTATGGGAATAAAAGAACCAGCCACGTACGGTGGTGGTGTATAGTGCGATGCTTGTGAAAAATAAAACATAGGGTTAGGGAAATGAAGAGGAATAAGTGAAGTGAACTAACCGTGATATTGTGTAAACGTAAGTGGCATTTCTTCTATCAGAGTTTATGAGAAACCCATTGTAAAATCGAGTCCCCTCTTACGTTGCTCTGTAGCAGTCATCATTACCTATTCAATTGAATTTTTCTACTCCCCACCTCTTGCGATAGCAAATACAACTTCTCGGTGACTTTAAACCACGTTATGTAATCGATATATGTCTCCATTTCTACTGAGTAAAATGGTTCGCAGATGGGAAAGGATTCCATCATACGATTCCAAGCCTTGATGTGCTCCTTATGCTTCTCTACCCAATCCTTGTCGTTCTTCCCTCGAATGTCCACCTTGTGTAGCTCCTTTATGTCTCGTGGTGGCGGTGAAATCTGTTGCCTCCACCTGAACTATCGTAACACCCGATCTAATTCGTACATTTCTACCGTCACATACACTATCAACGATACCTTCGCATCCCATATCTCCTGATTAGCAAACACTTTTGGCAGGATGCAAGGTATGGTATCGGTGTCGGCATACAACATCCATTCAAAATGAAAAGCAGAATTGTAATTATCGTTACATACAATTTTTTTTAATAATCATTGCATAATTGATATAGGTTCAAAAGAATAAGTAATCAACCTCGGTTTCGAAGCGTTGATCTAACAGCAGCCTAAAATCTTTAAGCTCCTAGGACAATCCCACATAACTCGACTCATGGTTCCACCTGTACAGGCAATATGTTAGTCGAAACATATAATAAATAAAAATATTTACTATACAAACTACGTATTTATTAATAAATGATGTTCATCTCATCACTAACAGGAACACGTATGGGTCAATCACTTTAAGACATAGAAACGGTAGTCGCCACCAAGCCCACGACTTCAGCAGGAGTAGGCAACCACCGATCAACATCATATTCGGTATCGTGGCCCAACACAGCTCCAGATATAATGTGGACAAGACAACATATATCCAACTTAGTTTTCCTTATTGATTGAAGTCCACTAGATGTAGTAGCCACCTTACATGCACCAAATTTCAAGATTTATCGGGCATTAAAATGCCCCTGATTAATCTTACGATGAATGTTTAGGCATATTGTTCTATGACCTCCTATGTTGGGTCTTCAATAAGCTCTTCGAAATTATCCTCCAACTAGTTGATCAATATCCAACCACCATCAAACTTGTTCAGGACCTTCCACAACATTGCTTTGCAAAGGTCAAATTTACCAGGAACGATCATTGATCACGTGATGATTGGCTCAACACCGGCAGACCGAGTTGTAACACAATATCCTCGAGTATGATTGTACACTCGCCGCATGGAAGGTGGAAAGTGTGTGCTTCGGTCCTCTATCTTTCCCCAAACACGCTGATTAGTGTAGGACCGAGTTTGCAACCCTCGTGCATGCGAGATGTATGCAAAAATCCAACCTCTTGCAAGTAGCCACAAATTTGAGGGATCGGAGGCTTTCCCATATTATGTATGAACCCCTCCAAAATACGATCATCCGCTTATTTATAACAAAAAAAAATCATTTCAAATTATAAAAAAATTTAATTAAATTTAACATAATTGAAATAACGAAATTTAAAATTTTGTCTTATCATTGCTGCTTGGGCGGTGGAAATATGTTTGTCGTCAAAAAGAATTAGAGAGGCGGTCGTTCATGAGGAATTAATCCAAACGAATAAAATATGATGTAATTAAAAATAATAATATTTTTAAATGAGAATATCGATGAATTTAGAACAAAAAGATTGAGAGAGTTGAAAGAGTTTGAGAGAGTTGAAAGAATAATGTGAATGAAAGAAATGAAATTTGAGAATTTATAGGTTAAAAAAAAGTGACCGTTACCCCCCTTAATTTTTTTACCATTACAGTGCCAACATTCAAAAAGCCATTGGTTTTTTTACTGTTGAAGGAAAGCGCATCCAGTTGACATGGCAACCAATAAGGCAACACACGTATTGTTTATATTGACATAACACAATTTTTATATGCCACGTTAACAAATAATTTAAAAATTATAAAAATATTTTAAAAATCAAAAGGATGTATAAAAAGTTCATAAAAATTTAAAAGAAATATGGAAGTACATGTGAATTATTATGCAAGGTGCAATGTTTAAAATTTTAACATTTTAGTTTGTAATTTTACTAAAAAATAATTTTACACTTTTAAAAGGTTGATAGCCAAATTTAACTCTTTTTTTTAAGGTTAAAGGTCAACTTTAGTTTAAAAATAAAATAAAAACTTAACGCTAAATTTAACATTATGCCAATTTAAAATTACATTAATTTGATTTCATTTTTAATGATGTATGGTAATATGATTTAGTAATTATACATAAACTTAACTCATCTTTTTAGGCTAAATTCGCTATTAACCCATGGATTTAATTTATGTACTTTTATTTGGTCATTTTAGTCCCTAAACTTTTTAAAATTTAAAATTCCAATCTTTATGGAATAGTGATTATTAAATTCATTAAGTAGAGTTTTGATATTTCAAAAATTTGATGTGTCAAACATATTATCATATTTGTAATATCATGTCAGCTTATTATTTGTACATGTTCGAATGGTCATCCTAAAAGGGAAAACGTGCAAGTGAGCTCCTAGTTAGCTTGTGGTAGGCTTACTATTTGGGTACCTTTCTAGCTCACCGCGTATCTTAACTCAAATAGCGGTATAACAGAAGAGTGCTAGTGTCAATGGATAATAGAGTGAGCTCATATGTATGCACAAGACTTGTGTAAGGGGGTTTCTTGGATGTCACAAGGGTTTCCACCACCTAAAAGTTCAAGATCATCAAATCCATATAAAATGTGAGTCTCAAGTTGTAAAGGTCAGACCTTACAGGCACGCGATGGTGCCAAAAAAAAAAAATTAGGATATTTGTGGAAGAAATGAATGAGGCTAGAATCATTTAGGATAACACTAATATTACATTTGGTTGGAGTATTATTTTTTGTTCATGTTTAAGTATGAGTTACAAATATATTATTTTAATTGGTAATATTAGTTACTCTCATAATTTATTTTTAGTAAAGAGAAGGGAAAAAATTTTGCTTATTTCGAAGAGATCTTATTTTTTACAAGAGTTTTTACTCTTATTTCTAATTTCAAGTTTAAATTTGTACTAGCTATTTTTTATTTTATGTCTAACTATTATAATACATATGTAATAAATAAGTATTTTCCTCATATTATGACACTAATAATCAAACGAGACATATATAAATCCTTTGCATCACATTTGTTCTTGTGAAAATGAAATATAGGTATTGGAGAAAGCATGTGGACTACTAAGAGCTTAACGAATTAGTTAACGCTTAGAGTGTGTTTAGTTCACCGAATTTTAGATATGTCTCGTAATAATATTAAGGATGGAATGTAAGATTATATTATTTGGTTCATTTTGACTAGAATATAAGATTCATATGTTTGATTGACGAAATATAATATTACTCAAAAACAAATTTTATCATATTGCCCTTGTTATAGAATTTTATCTTTACAAGTTCTCTTCCTTAAATATTTTTAATCTCATTTTTTATATACCACCTTGATTTTATCATATCAATTCAACTTTAAAATTACAACAACTAACCGATCTCTTTGCTTGTTTAAAATTACAAGTGACAGATATCTTTACTTCAGATATCATTTTTTTATCATAATTTTTTTTCCAATTAATAATCACTCATAAAATAAACAACAATTAGAGACTGAAGTGAATTGAAATTAAACACGATAAGGTAATACTCTTTACCCTTCAAATATGTTAAATACAACCGATAAAATTAATTATTCTTTATTAAAAAAGTAATTATTCTAAAAGGCTTCACTCACCTCTTAATAATGAAAATAAATTTTAAGTATTTATTGAAAAGTCCTTCACCTTTGTAATATTTTGTTAATTAATGAGATGACATATTATGGTGCATTAGTTGTAAATAGGACTCATGTACTGAGAGTGCATCAAATCTAATCTCTTAATGTAAATGATAATAAAAATTTACTTCAACATAGTTATTTTACTGATTGAGTCTTAACTAGATTGACAGTATAATAGGACGTGGGTTCAAGCGTGCTGAAGCACAAAAAACTGATATAATTAGAATAACGTGAAAGCATCACATAATACCTCATATTCTATGTATTCAATCTTAAATACTAGCTTTTCAAATGACCATTTGAATGTATTTGCTAAGCATTTATATCAACATTCTTTTGAAAGTAGTGAGTGAGAGAAAATTTTGGGGAAAAGATATTTTGAGCTCTTCAAAAGTTTCAACAATAATCATAACAAACTTTAATCATGGTTCCTCTATAAAAATACAAATAGGTATTTTGGATCATTTTATAATCCTCTTTCTGCTACTATTGACTAAGTCAAATTTACCACATGTGTTCAATTATTTCAATTCATATAAATGAACAATTTGCCGATAATTTCATTCAATTTGCTTCTGGCATTTGAAATCCTTCAAGAATTTTAATATAAACTTTACTATTTAGTGATTTATAAAAGGTTGTACCAACAACCATCAGACAAAAGTTAAATCTTTTATGAATTGTTAGTTTAATAATATATCTGAAGGTTATTACATCCACCACAAAAGAATATTATATCTTTTCATAATCAATTCTAGAACTTAGCGAAAAACTTCATATTTTTATCTCGCTTTTGCAAAGCTACTTCATTTGCACCCTCACTGGCTTTATATCTTTAGATATTTGGATTACTAGTCCAAAAACTCCACAAATTTAATTATACTTGAGTTGTGTCTTTCTATTTGACCAATATATTCCATATCTATATTTTTCAATATATTTATTCAATATCCTCTTTTTATTTCTTCATTTCAATAATAATATTGCATACAAAATCATTGTCGACCACTTTTATTACTGGTTCCACATTTTCTCAAATTGACATAACTTATCGAGTTCTCTTATTTTCACTATTTTAATCTTTAGTTCCAGGTACCTGAATCTCTTCTGGAGTTTTAGTTATTAGTTATGTATTAGGTCTCTTTCGCCTCTATTGTATAACCATCTAGAAGAATTTTTTAATCTTTGGAACCGATCAATCTATTATTTATTTTAACTTATTGTCCTACTAGGGCTTTGGTTCAAAATATTATATGGTATATACATTTGATTCTTCTCATTAAGTGTGTAAATACATCTGACAATTAACTTGTAATGAGTTATCATTGTTGAACTTCTGGTTCAAATTACACTCCCCCTAACTCATTACAAGTTATTTAATTTCTCTCCCCCTAATGTTTGGAAACCTATCGAATCAAAATGGTAATCACAAATCATGTCATAATTGAATCTTCAATATATTCAAGACATCTAATAATACAAAGAGACTTGTAATTAATATATATTCCCAACTTTCTTTGAGGATTCACTCATCTTTATGCGTTGTGGTGGAGCAATTGGAACAATACACACATACAAAAATTCAAATATAGGAAATATTTATCTCTTGATCAAAAATCAATTGTAATAAGGAGTATTTATAACTTATTGGCTTGATGTGTACAACACATAAATCAACATAATCCCATATTGAAAGAGGAAGTTTAGTTCTCATAACTTATGGTTTAGACATTAATCAAAGGTGTTCAATCAATAATTTCTCTAAACCATTATGCGCATAAATAACAAACTTTTACAAAAGTTTTTCAAACTCAATCAGTAAAAGACTGAGATATAAACTAGCCAGTATTAGCAAGATGAATTGTCTTAATTGCATGATTTGAAATTAGTTATTTAAACAAGCAATCTTGCAAATAACATGTTGCAAGTCGGTAACACATATGTGATTATTTTATAGATGCATTTACCAAAATCATATAATATCAAAATCATCCACACGGTGGATGGATGAACCCATATTCATTTTAGAAAGGCAAGACATTAAATCTCAACTTTAACTAGTGAGTTTCTAACAATCAATTTTTATTGAGAACAAGCAACAAATGAGAATTCTTTAAATTAAAGAATCTTCTGGCTCTTTAGTAAATTTCCATATGAATTCTCAATTAATTTTCACATCATATATGATTTAGGATTGTCTAATTGGTCAGCCAAGTAGTAAATGTATTTGTATCAGTAAACTTTTGATTTACTTTAATATGTGTTTCAATTGTACTAAACTGTAACAAATTGATACTTTTACTATCATTCCTTTTACTTTGTATCCACATGTATCTATTGTGACATTTACTACTAGAAATGTCTAAATCAATGTGAAGTCTATAATGTCACTTTGTCAATAAATATAATTTCCAAATAATTATATGCAATATTCACTTCAAGAATAATCTCAAAATCTTCAAATACGGGACATTTGGTTTAGTGGTATGATTCTTGCTTCGGATACGAGAAGTCCCAAGTTTGATTCAAAATATTTTTAAAACCCTTTTAACAAGAGTTTTGCATAATCAATTAACTACCAAGAATAACTGCCTAGGTCATGTATAGAAACAAACATATATTAAATATATCAATAAACGTCACATATCAAACATAAAAATATGACATAATGAAAAACTAACAATTTTTTTCATAACCATCATCATAAACATGCATGAAATTTAATTCAAAATCCAACCATCCAAGCTTATAGAACTCTCCATTTACAATTGTTCATGCCATTTCTCTAAATAATTAACAAATGGAATAATATAAAACGATGAACTACTACTTTTAATAATTCTTTGAACTAAATCAAACCGAATAACCATAAAGTTCATTGGTTTGTTAACACAAATTTGCATACTAGATATATTTTAACCAAATATATTATTTAATTATAAAACCTACTATAGCGACATAAATAAATTAGTTAATATTTATTTTCATGAACAAATGAGATGCTAAAAACAATATGTAACCCATGTAATCAAAACTTAAAAAAGATTATCTTAAATATTTAAACCATATATCAAGTCGATTTAATATTTAAAGATGTACCTTTTTTTTTACGTTGAGTCTTGACAATTTTATCAAGAAGTAAGAAAATAAAACTCCAAAGAGTAGACTTTGAATCCAATCAAAATCTATTAATAGAAAATTTTGAGAGTGGATCTTATTTTCTAGTGTACAACAAATACATAACCAATGAATATTTTTCATATATAAGTTTTATCTCTTGTAAGTTCTCATTAGTAATAGAAAAGTTTAAGCTAGGTTTAATTTATGAACAAAATAGGATTCACGATATAAAACCCAAAACAGAACTCGTACCATCGTGTTTACAAAACCTTACAGTTCAAAACCGACTGACAAAATGGAAACTGAAAGTACAAACTAAAATTTATTTTTCACTGAGACTATTCGAGACCTCCGCATATCAAGTCCAGCGTCAGAATTCAGAAAAGTACCTGAAAGGGAAACACTAAGGGGGTGAGCTACTCAAGCTTAGTGTAAGTTCTAATCGAGACTAAAAATAGAATTACGGAATTCAATTCAATAGCGCAACAAATTTACAAATATTCACTGAGTTAGAAGGTAAACTTGGAACTAACATCCCAACAGAACATAACACTCAAGCACACCAAATCACACACAGATAGACAGATTACAGTCAGATAGTCTAGCACCCAGAACACACAAATAGATGCGTATGAAATGCAGACAAGTAATAAAACCCACCTATCTAGCCAGCACACCTCTTCGTCCCCCGATCACACTCTATAAGAGCTGTTTAAGCTCATCCAACCAAAACACACCACATGGGACCTCGAAGGCCTATCCAACCCTACACACCATGTATGTGGACCAAGCCACTCCGATATTAATATGCAGCAGAGCTAGCGTTTGTGTTGTACAGTGCAATGCGATAACCCGCTGTATAGATATGTTACAGTTTAAACTGCCAGATCAGATCAGAATCAATCTCCCTTCTCTTCGCAATCCCACCTAAAACATTACTTTATGTAAGTGTTCGTATGCATATAATCTCACAGAATAGTGGCACCTTAACAGACGGTCAGACATAACAGATATGCACACACACATACATATCCAGTTAACCGGGTTTAGAATCAGACATCTCACACACATCAGTCACAAATTACACATGAACAGAAACCTGTAGCAAAGTCTTATTCCCCTCACTAAAGCCCAGCCAAGAGTCGAAACAAATAAAAACACGATTCCAGATCAAAACGTACACAAAATCAATACAAGTGACTTAAGGCTACACGCCCCTATACTCTAGCCGTGTGAAACTCCTAGGCCGTGTGGGAGGTCAAACGCCCATGTGAAGAGGGGCACATGGCGGTGTGGATGAAACACACACCCGTGTGACTAAGGAACACACCTGTATGGACCAGGGACATGGCCGTGGGAACAGGCCGTGTAACTCACTATCCATTTGTACTAAAATAGAGTACAGGACAGACACGGCCATGTGAAGATCTCATAAGCCCGTGTGTCCACCAGACACGGTCGTGTGTCCAAAACACACGCCCGTGTAGGATCTTTAAATATAACACCTCTTACCTGTATCTAATGCCAAAATAGGGTACGAGGCATTACCAGACTTATACACAAGCAATCATATAAAACCAAGATGTAAATTTCCATCCAAATTTAAAACTTTTCATATACATTCATATCGCTCCTAAAATGAACCTACTAGGCCCAAAACATGCATTAGAAGCGGTTCGAGACTAAACTGAGAACTTTAGAAAATTTTACAACATTTAGAAAAAAATTTCACTAAACAGGGGTCACGCGCCTGTGTGGGCAGGCCGTGTGGTCACAAATACCCGTGTCCCTAACCCGTGTAACTCACTGTTTGTCATCTAAGAGTAAATTGAAGTCACACAGCCAAGGCACATGCCCGCGTGCTTAAGCCGCGTAGTCAATTTAATTTTCATAATTTTTTATAACATAGGTGCAGACTTCACACGCCTAGGGCACAAGCCCATGCCTGAGGCCGTGTCATCCACATGGCTGAGACACACGCTCATATCTCTACCTATGTGCTCAAATCTAATCATTCTGTTTTGCAACAATTAAGGTGCAAGGGACACACGGCCGGAACACACACCCACAGGGCAAGCCGTGTGTCACACACGGCCTAGACACACGCCCGTGTACCTATCTGTGTAGACAAAAACAAGGCTATTTACCAAGCCATTTTGTCACCCTTCCATGCACATACTTACACAACAACATCTAGCACCAATCCAAGCATATACATACAACCAATTCAGCCATAATCAAGACATCAACACCTCATTCACATACTAACATTTATCATACACAAACTTTACACACATATCAATTCAAATCATGCAAATTCCCACATCCATGAAAAACATCATTATATGTATATACTTATACAAAAATTAGCCATTTTCAAATGGCCATTTACAAGATGAATTACCAACCAATATAGGCCAACACATTAGACCAATTCAATTACGACACATAACAAAATAACCAAGTCCCTATACATGCCATAACTTAAAATGTTGAATTCAATGGTACCCAAAAATAATAAGTTGATAGTGTGAGTGCATTTCCGACAATCTCCGATCCCCGAGCTAGCTTGGTGACACTATAAGACAAGGGAAAAGAAAATGGAGTAAGCTATAGCTTAGTAAGTTCCTATGCAAATAATAAGCATCATAAACACACATTTAATATACAATTAACATGAGGTAAATTAAGATAAATGTTATTATAAATCTCATAGTCAAACTTACTCAATCGCAACCTTACCAAGGGTTCACCTCATATCAAGCTCATTACGTATGAGTTTTATGTACATTCCTGTACCAATTTACAACATACCATAACCCTTCATAACTTTAACATTCCTGTTGAAATTCCCGTTGAATCACTTGGAATACTAAAGGATACTCAGGAATCTTACACACACAATACCATACCAATGCCATATCCCAGATATGCTCTTATATGGGATCTTATATCAATTCCAATAGCCTAGTTATGATCTTACATTAAGTCTCATATCGATGCCATATCCCAGATATGGTTTTACACATAATCTCAAATAACCCTAATATCATGACATTTGTATCCTATCTATTCTTAAGGTTCAATCGGGATTTCTCGCTTGTCAAACTTCATCGATTACGCTCAAAGGGTAAATCACCATTCATACGATATTAAAGTAATTAAAGCATAAATATAACAATGCATTATTTACATACGAACTTACCTCGGTGCAAAAATAGTAGAAATGAGACCTAATCGTCAAACACTTTATTTTTCCTCCGATCTAGGTCCAAACCTCGTTTCTCTTTATCTATAGTGAAAATTTTAACTCACTTATTATTCACATTATTCAATTCAATCCAAAAATCACATTATGGCAAAAATTACATTTTTGCCCCTAAACTTTGACATTTTTACACTTTGGTCCCTAGGCTCGTAAAATGAAATGGATTCAATTTTTTCGATTCCCAAGCCTAGTCGAACCTCTTTCATGCTTATAATATCCCACGTTTTTCATTTAATCACACTTTTACACACATTTTATAACCTTTTTACAAATTGGTCCTTTCGATATTTTCATAAAAAATCACCTAGCAAAAGTTGTTTATCATTCACCAAACATAAATTTTCTATCATTAGGCATCAAAATACACAAATATCCATCATGGATAAAATTTTAGACCTTGATTATTTCTTAAATTAGTTGTAGAAATAGATAGATCAAGTTACAAGGATCTCAAAAACATGAAAATCATTAAAAAGGGGGATAGAATGGACTTACAATCGAGCTTGAAAGTGGCCAAACCCTAGCTATGTCTTGTCCCTTCAATTTTTGGTGAAGCAAGAAGAAGATGGACTAAAATTTTCTTTTATTTTACTTATTTTGTCTTTAATTGACAAATTACAAAAATGCCCTTTTTTATAAAACATGAAATTTCACCTAATCCATGTCTATTTTTGTCCACTAACTTATAAAATGGCATAATTACTATTTAAGGACCTTCAATTTTAAATTTCATAAAAATTAGATACCTCTGGCATGTAGAACTCAACTTTTCACTTTTTATAATTTAGTCATTTTTGCTAAATTGAGTGCTTAAACGTCAAAATTTTCGAACAAAAAATAAAATAAGTTTTTCTACGTCGGATTCGTGGTCCCGAAACCACTGTTTCGACTAGGCCCAAAATTGAGTTGTTACACTAAATCCCCAAATTAGCCACACGGTCGTGTGGCACCAAATCACTAAATCCCTAATTCTCAATCACACACGCTGGTGTACCCAAGGGACATGACTGTGTGAAAAATGACAAAATCCCCAAATCGGCCACACAACTGTATGGTGCCAAAACCTACCGAAAAACCCTAAATCCTAAACGCACACGGCCGTGTGAACCGACACACGCCGGTGTGGCCACCCATGTGGTCACGAAACCACTTTTGAACAAGCCAAAACCGTTGTTTTAGCCATCAAAACAGTCCCCAATCTTTACAATAACAAGAGTATGTCAGAATATGCAGTATTCTCCTTACTTTTCAACAACTAAATACCCATAATGTACGGATTAAAGCACACTCAAGAAATGTCAAAACAATGATTCACAAAATAAAAATAGATAAGATTCGAATCCCACACCTGTTTTGCGATCTAAGATGTCTAGAATCTGACTCACGGACCAAGAAATCGAAGTTCTCTAGAACCCCCAAGCAAAACCGTTCAACAAAAAAAATAAAGATGAACAAAAGAAAAGAGAAGCTAAGAGAGGGAAAGAAACGTCCAGAAACAATAAAAATAAATAAAATAAAACAAAATAAGTAGAAATTATTAACTTAAAACAAAACGTAATAAAATGTTTCTCCAAACGCCCATACAAAGACTCAAACCCAAAACCTTGTTGTTCACTAACAATCACTCAACCACCATACTAGCAAGCCCATTTTGACACTTAAATGCATGACTAAACACAATAGCACACCCTTCTCTCTAACCCTAACCACAAAACCCAAAATTTTCTAACCCCAAAATTTAGGGTGTTACATATTTAAACAATCATTTAAAAATAATACATTATAAAGTTTTATTAGTAAACCTTATGCACCCATCGATATTCAATAATATAACTTAATAATTTGATCAGGCTTAAAGCAAATAAAATAATAATCATACCTCAAAAAATAATTGAAGCACCTTACCAATTTAAATTGTGCTCTATAAATCCAAAATCCATGCTGAGAACAAAATTTTTTTTACCATCCAAAGCAACAAATTACAATGTCCATCTTGGTGTTAAGGCTCTTAGTGTATACTCAAACCTTCCATTCGAAGTAATACTATTTTACCAACTTTAATAAGAAGTAAACAACTTAATTAAAATAATCTAAAGTTAATTTCACTTAATTAAAAGTTAATCTAGATATAAAACATTAAATAGATAAAAACTTCTTACAAAAAGTTGCAAACAGCAGCGGCAAAAGGCAGTAAGTAATGGAGAATCAGGGAAGTAAAGGAGCAAAAAATAGTCATTTGAAGAAGCAAAGGAGCCAACAAAACATAAAAATAAGAGTAATTTTAGTGGTCGAAGGCTGAATTTTGGTATTATGGATGAGGCTTAATGGTTCGCAAAATTGCCGCAGATTTAATCCACAACTAAGATAATTAAAAATGAATCATGCTAATAACGTGTTATAAAATAAAAAATAGAAAATAAAGAACAAAGAGAACATGAGAGCAAAAAGAGAACTTATTTTTATTGATCAATCAAGATATTTACAAAGCTTTTCCAAAATCTTTATTTATAGGTATAAGAAGTATAAATGAAGTAGTCAAAACTTATCTTGATTTTTATGGATATTCAGTTAATAAGATATTCATAACATATAATTATTTTTAAATTAGAAATATTATTAAACAATTAAATTTCAAATTATGATAACATCGGTAAATATTAAGAAATATTACATAAGATATTATTCTAACTATTGAACAGATGATGGTGGGTGGTAAGGAATAGGAATAAGGCGCAAATCTCTTTTTCTTCTAGCAGTAGCACCAAAGATCTCAGTCATATCCAGATCCTCATTCTTCATATCATTAGGAAGCTTCCAATCAAAATGATAAAGTAATTGTGCAAGGAAAAGCTCAACCACAGCCATACCATATGACATGCCAGGACATATCCTCCTTCCAGCACCAAATGGAGTAAACTCGAAGTTGGTCCCCTTATAGTCAACTGAACTATCGATGAATCTCTCTAGATAGAACCTCTCGGCTTCATTCCAATAGTTGGAATCTCTTCCAATGGCCCATGCATTAACAATCACTTTGGTCTTGGCTGGTATCTCATATCCATTAATTTTACATCTCTCCCTACTTTCTCTTGGAAGTAGCAAAGATACAGGAGGGTGTAACCTTAGAGTTTCCTTCATAACTAACTTCAAGTACTTCAATTCATGAAGGTCTAATTCGTTGACATCCCCCGTTCTATCATAGACTTGCCTCAGCTCGGCTTGTGCTTTTTCAAGGATTCTAGGATTTTTTATCATTTCCGACATCGCCCATTCTATTGCAGTTGAAGATGTCTCAGTTCCAGCAATGAGCATGTCCTGCAAAGAAGTTCTGCTTAGCTAAAACCACAGAACATCTTTATGCACATAAATAAACACGCAAGATATGAATCTACTAACCAGGATAACAGCTTTGATATTTTCAGTTCTTACAGGAAATTCAAGGCCACCGTGATCCTGGAGATTCAAGAGAACATCAACGAGATCATCTTTTACGTCATCACTGTCTTTCGTATTTGCATTCCTAGCTCTATGCTCTTCAATAATGCTTTCAAGCATCGCGTCCAAATCCTGGTGCCACCTCTCAAGTTTGGCTCTCATCCCACTAATCATGGGAAGCAATTTGATGGAAGGAAACAGATCAGTAATACTAAAACCACCCGCAGCTTCCACCAGGTTCCTCGCAATTGAAATGAATGCATCATGTTGTTTGGATCTTGCGGCGAAAGTAGTCCTTAGAGTGATGTTATATGATGAGTTGCATAACATTTCTCCAAGGTTGATTTCCAATCCTGTATTTGTAACGCCCCAATTTTCACGAATTCTGTGAATGTTGGCATAGGTTTAATTATGTTAGTGGGCCTCTAGAAGGCCCAAGCTTAAGATAGAACTCGGTAATTTTAGTTAATTTTTGTTCCATAAGAAAAAGGGAGTGAAATTATGAAATAGGACCTATGTGAAAATTTTTGAAAATGCTATAGGCTAATTTGTAGTGGCCAAATAAATAGTAGTGCAAAATAGGAGGATTTGCATGTCAAATTCCCCACTTTTAATGTAGTGGCCGGCCAAGGTGATGGATAGTTGATAATGTATGCATTTTAGCATTTTAATAGTTAATGGATGATGGGCATTAGCATTTTAATAGTTAATAGATGATGGGCATGGTAAGCATTATGGGCATATTTTTATTGGAATTATGGCATGAGTATGGCATAAATATTAGTATATCATTTATGTGTCATAAAATGTTGAGTGATAAGAATAAAAAAAGGAAGTAAAGGAAGGTTTTTGTTCATTCTTTCTTCTTCATAACCGAATTTGAGAGAGAGCAAAATAGGGGAGGAAACCCTTGAATATCCGGTCACTAGGAGGGGGAAAAATTGAAGGTAAGTTCTTGGTACTTTGCTTCTATCTTGATGTTCATGAGTTCTTCCTGATTCTACCCTAACTCATGAAGCATATTTTGGTTTTTGGTTGTTGTTTCATGTTCTTTTGATGAAAAATGGAAGATAGGTGAAGTTGAGCCAAACAAATGAGCATGCATGTGCCTTAGATGCTAAGGGGAAAAATCGGCTAACATGTTGTGCTTTAAAATGATGAAATGGAGATTATACTTAAGTAAAATCATAGATATGTGATGATTGATTGGTGATATACATGTTTAAATAACAAGCATGCAAGTTAGGTGTGAAAGAGTGATTTGGTAATAAATCTGCTTGGGACAGCAGCAGTAATGTGACTTTGGAAAATCACCATAAATTGTGGAATATGAATTAGAAGCTGAATAAATTATGTAATTAAATCTTAATGAGTCTAGTTTCAAATGAAATAAACGAGAACATATTTTGAATTCTGTACAATGAGAAATTTGATTTGTAATGAAGAGTGGTCAAATTAGTCAAACAGTGAAACATGGAAAACTTTAAAAAAAATCTGGTATTGATTGGCCATACCAAAAATTATGAAAATTTTATGGATAGAAGATATATGAGTCTATTTTCAGGGAAAATTAACGGCACTTGATTTGAAGTTTCGTAGCTCTAGTTATAAATGATTTAGTGACTGTTGCTCAGGAAGACAGCTTGCAGTGAAATTATGATT
The DNA here is from genome assembly GCF_025698485.1 of Gossypium arboreum. Taxonomy (NCBI): domain Eukaryota; kingdom Viridiplantae; phylum Streptophyta; class Magnoliopsida; order Malvales; family Malvaceae; genus Gossypium; species Gossypium arboreum. The sequence goes on along the minus strand of NC_069070.1, from coordinate 108,955,207 downwards.
ATGTGGTAAACATTGACAAAAATTTGTTAATGAGTTGCTTATTGATTTCTTATAAGATTACTATGATCTGTAGGTGTGGTTGGCCGAATATTATAAGGGGTTAATACGTAGTTTGTATTTGAATAGTTAGATTAACGTGTTAGTAATCCAATTGTAGGCGGTTCGTGTGTGGATCTCGTCAGCATATCGTCGCAAACAGGTGCGTAACTAACACCCTCTTTCTTAGTCTAGATCGACAAAAGTCGAAAAGCCGAAATGTCGAAAACCGGTATTTTGTAGATTTGCGAGTGTGCAAAAGCTTATGAGTTAAATTGATTAATGTTTTTGGTAAGCTGCAATGTTTGGACTGCAAAGTGCATGATTTCTGTGCCCTCGATATTTTTGGGCTTAATGGGCCAAAATTGGAATGATGGGCCAACGGGCCCAATTCGGTAAGAACCCTCGGTAGTGATTCTGTTAGTACGTGAAATGTAGGAATATGCATGAAAAACCCTAAAATAGATAAATTACTGAAATACTTTTAAAATTGAAAAATTTACAGTTTTACCCCTAGGAGATAAATTACCGAAATACCCCTAGGGTTAAATTGACCTAAATGCATGTTTGACTGTTGTTATTTACTGCATGCCATGTTGTTATTATCTGATGCATGGACCGGGATATTGACGGAGGAAGTACTGAAAGTGGCTTGTCCACGTATTGGAGGCTTTGCCTCAATTTATCGATAACGAGCAAAGAAGGTCAAGAATCGTGGAGTTGTTTGGGTGGGGTGAGCTATTCCTCACATGGAGTGTATGGCTGGTACGGTGGAGTGTAGTGGTTGGTGGGTTGAGTAGTCTCCCAAATGGGCTTGCATATGTTTATTAATGTTGCATGTATTTTGAAATGGGTCTATGGGCCATACGGCTATCTGAATAAGGGGCTAAGGCCCAGTTTATTGTAATCTGAAAAGGGCTCTAGCCCAGTACCATTGTTACCTGAATGGGCTTAGGTCCAATGGGCTTGAGCTGACTTGGGCTTTGAATGGGTTTTCCTTACACACTGAGTTTCCCCAAACTCACCCCTTCTTTAACCTTACAGGTGAGCCTTGTTGTGGGTGACTTGGAGCCGGAGGGGATTCAGAGTGGCCATGGTGAATACTTTTGGGTTGAAAAAAGAGACTGGTTTTCTTAAGTTATTTTTAATTACTATTTAATTTTTGGGTTGTAATAAGGCCATTTTAACTTTATTTTCTTATTTGATTTTTCTGGGATTATATTATTAAAAACAACTTTAAATTGATGGATACTAATTCAAATGGGCTAGACTTAGGGCGTGATTTCAAAACGATACTTGTTTTTTTTAAATTAACACGACGTCACGAATATTCGATTTACCAAAGAAATTTCAACTTGTTATAACCAAGTGTGGTAATGGATGTGGACATGTCTAGGATTGGATCCAATAGGAGAGCTTGGTACTTAAGCAGCCTTCATGGTTCACCTCCTCTGTTATGGATACCTACCTGGTGCCCAGCTTCCATTAACTTGGTTAGTTTGACAAAAGTCGGCTTTTTAAAACACTAAAAAGGAACACAGGTTTTTGACTTCAAAGTGGCACGTCAGATTCGGCCTTAACGTCTGGGCCAGGTTTGGGGTGCTACATTTAGTGGTATCAGAGCCTAGGTTGCAACAACTCGGCTGTGGATCGGGTCCAAAAAGGGTTTTCAAAACTTTATGCCAAAAAAAAAGGGTATTTTTGGAAAAATCTGACTTTTGAAAATTTCCTGTTTAAAGGAGATAATCTCCGAATTTTTTTTTAACACAAATGGATTTCAAAAACTCTAAATCTTTTGAGTTTATCTGAAAATTGATGAGATAGGCACACTGAATCCCTGACACCAAGGCTGTAAGTACTATTCTGTTTTATATACTAAACTGTACTGTAGTTAGTACTAAACCTTAGAGATAGTACTATAGATAATATAGCGTAAAGGCTACGAAACTGAAACTGTAGGGTAAACTAAGCCCTAGGAAACTGAGACAGTAGCTAAACTGTGGTTACGCGAGAACAACTCTGAAACCTTATCTGTTCATAAGATATTCTGTAATAAATAGTGGAAACAGTAAACTAACTACATAAAATTCGTAATCAGATAAATCGATATGAGTACGAGAGCTACTCGGGGAAGAGGCCGTGGTCGAGGCCGTGGTCGAGGCCGAGGTAGTACTCAAGCTAGATCTTCGTCTTCTGAACACATACCCGCTGGAGTAGCACGACCACCACCGGTGGATGAGAATAGGCCGTATAATCGGGCCATGAGGGATGACGCTCTGTCCCAGGCCATGTTAAGAGTTCTGGAAAGGATGGCCGGAGCTAATATCGGGCCCATGAATAGGGGGTCCATTTCTGAGCGACTCCGGGCCAACAGAGCGGAAGTTTTTAGGGGTATATCTGGAGTAGCCCCAAACGTGGCTGAGTACTGCCTGGAAGCCACAGAGCGGATTATGGATGACTTGGACTGCTCAGTAGAGCAAAAGTTAAAAGGAGCAGTATCCTTACTACGGGACGAGGCGTATCAATGGTGGATCACTGTGAGAGAGGGTACCCTAGCGAGAGGGTAACTTGGGAGTTGTTTAAGCAGTCCTTCAAGGCGAAGTATGTCGGAGCTACCTATATGGATGTACGAAGGAAGGAATTCCTGAACCTGACCCAGGGTGGTAAGACCATTGCTGAATATGAGGCAGAGTTTCTGCGATTGAGCCGGTATGCTAATGGTATTGTCTCTACCGAATATAAGCGCAGTGTTCGCTTTGAGGATGGCCTCAGGGATGAGCTAAGGGTGCTCATAGCTCCGCAGAGAGAGCGCGATTTTGCTGCACTGGTAGAAAAGGCTAAGATAGCCGAAGAGGTGAAACAAGCTGAACGAAAGAACCGCGACAGGGATCGAAATCAGTTCAGGAGAGATGCTGGACCAACTGGTGCTGCAAACCAGAATGTTAAGAGAGCTAGGATGGAGGAACCAGTTCGAGCGGTTACAGTGAATACTGTTAGACCACAAGCTTGTGGAGATTGTGGTAGAATGCATATGGGGGAATGTTGGAAACGTTCTGGGGCTTGTCTTCGTTGTGGATCAAAGGAACATAAGATCAGGGATTGTCCTAAGAGGCCAGTTCAGGCTCAAGTGGTTGAACAAAGGGCTGTGCAACCCGTGCAAACAGCGCGAGGTGGACTGTCGCCGTCGAGAGGTCATGGCCGAGGTCGCGGTGGCAATGGCCATAGACGTTGGGCACCTGGCAAGGGTACTGTTAACATTGAGGCTCATCAGCCAGCTTTGGTATATGCTGCTAGTCACCGCGAGGAGGGTGACGCACCTGACGTCATAACTGGTGCATTTTTTATTTCTAGCATACCGTATACTGCCTTGGTGGATGTTGGATCTACTCATTCCTATTTTGCATGTGCCATATCTGGTCGTTGGGTGTGCACTCGAGGAGATTGTGAGTGGGGTATCTGTACTAAGTCCTTTGGGTCACTTTCGGTTAGGGTAGACAAAGCGTATAGGATGTACCTTAGAAACTCAAGGTAAGATTTTCCTGGAGATCGATGGAGTTACCGTTCGGAGAGTTTTATCTCATTTTGGGAATGGACTGGCTTGTTAAGCATAAAGCGACTCTGGATTGTACTACTAAACGAATGGTGTTAAGGACCACAAAGAATGAGGAAGTTATGGTGATAGGTGAGCAACGGGATTATTTGTCCAATGTGGTGTCAGCATTAATAGCCGAAAAGTGGATTCGGAAAGGTTGTGAGGTCTATTTGGCATTTGTAAGTCAGTTAGAAAAGGAGGGACTGACAGTGGATAAGGTTAGGACTGTAAAGGAGTTCCAATATATTTTTCCGGAGGAGCTTCCAAGATTGCCTCTGAACCGAGAAGTTGAGTTTAGAATAGATTTGTTGCCTGGAACGGCGCCTGTGTCCATCGTACCGTATAGGATGGCACCAAAGGAGTTAGTGGAGTTAAAGGCTCAAATTCAAGAGTTGTTGGATAGGGGCTTCATTAGGCCAAGCGTGTCTCCATGGGGAGCACCGATGCTATTTGCGAAGAAAAAGGACGGGACAATGCGCATGTGCATCAATTACCGCCAGTTGAACAAACTAACGATAAAGAACAAATACCTTCTGCCAAGGATTGATGATTTATTTGACCAACTTAGAGGAGCTTCGGTATTTTCCAAGATTGACCTTCGATCTGGATACCATCAGTTAAAGGTAAAGGAAGTGGATATTCATAAGATAGCATTCAGGACTCGATATGGTCATTACGAGTTCTTGGTTATGCCGTTTGGGTTGACGAACGCACCTGCCGCTTTCATGGATCTGATGAATCGAGTGTTCCAACCTTACTTGGACCGATTCGTGGTAGTTTTCATCGATGATATTCTGGTATACTCAGAAACCAAGGAGAAACATGAGGAGCATCTACGTATTGTGCTGTAAGTGCTAAGAGAGAAGGAACTGTATGCAAAGTTTAGTAAGTGTGAATTTTGGTTGCGAGAAGTGGCTTTTCTAGGTCATGTGGTTTCTGCTGAAGGAATTAGAGTGGATCCTTGAAAAGTTGAGGCAGTTCTAGGATGGAAGCCACCAAAATCAGTATCGAAAATTTAGAGTTTTTTGGGTTTGGCAGGCTATTACCGAAGGTTCGTAGAAGGGTTTTTTTTAATTGCTACACCATTGACGAAACTTTTAAGGAAAGGGGTAGCATTTGTCTGGACTGAAAGTCAGCAAAAAGCTTTTGACCATTTGAAAAAGGTATTGACTGAAGCACCAGTGTTGATTCAATCGGAGTCTAGGAATGACTTCACTGTGTACAGCGATGCGTCACATGTGGGGTTAGGATGTGTACTGATGCAAGAGGGCAAGGTGGTCACTTATGCTTCGCGGTAGCTTAAGTCTCATGAAGCGAACTACCCTACGCACGACTTAGAGCTAGCAGTAGTGATCTTCGCGTTGAAAATCTGGAGACATTACTTATATGGAGAAAAGTGTATCATATACACAGACCATAAGAGCCTAAAGTATCTGTTAACTCAGAAGGGGTTAAACCTTAGCAACGAAGATGGGTAGAGTTGCTTAAGGATTACGATGCTCGATTGAGTACCACCTGTAAGGCTAACGTGGTGGTGATGCGTTGAGTCGAAGGGTTGTTTCTGATTTGAGAGCCTTGTTTGCACGTTTGAGTCTGTTTGATGATGGAAGTCTGTTAGCAGAATTACAAGTGAGGCATATTTGGACTGAGCAGATTAAAGAAAAACAATTGAAGGATAACTCGTTGGTTCTTCGGTTTCAGCAAGTTGAGAAGAGTGAGAATGAGGATTTTGGACTAAATACTGAAGGAGTTTTATGCTTCCGAGGAAGAATTTGTGTTCCAAAGGACTTTGACTTGAGACAGTCAATATTGAAAGAAGCTCATAGGGGACTTTGTGCCATGCATCCTGGAGGGAATAAGTTGTATCACGACTTGCGAGAACTATATTGGTGGCCTGGGCTTAAACGTGAAGTAACGGAGTTCGTGGGGAAATGTCTGACATGCCAGCAAGTGAAAGTTGAACATCAATTTCCTTCTAGATTACTGCAACCGGTGAAAATTCCATTGTGGAAGTGGGAGAGAGTCACTATGGATTTTGTGAGTGGGCTACCTTTGACACCCACCAAGAAAGATTCTATGTGCGTAGTGATGGATAGGTTAACAAAATCTGCCTATTTCATACCAGTTCGTACTGATTACTCCCTGCAAAAGTTGGCTAGGTTGTATGTGGCAGAGATAGTGCAACTACATGGAGTGCCAGTGTCGATTATTTCCGACCGAGACCCTAGGTTTACATCTCGATTCTGGAAGAAGTTGCAGGAGGCATTGGGTACACGTTTGATTTCAAGATCGCTTTTCACCCACGCATGATGGACAATGGAGAGGGTTATTCAGATTTTGGAGGATATGTTAAGGGGTTGTATCATCGATTTTCATGGGAGTTGGGAGGACTACTTGCCATTGGCGGAGTTTGCATACAATAACAGCTACCAAGCAAGTATTCAGATGGCTCCATATGAGGCACTTTATGGGCGGAGATGTCGTATGCCTACGTCTTGGACAGAGTTGGGTGAACGACAAGTGCTTGGACCGGAGTTGGTGGCAGATACTAAAAGTAAGGTTAAGTTGATAAGAGATCGATTAAAGGAGGCATCTGATAGACAGAAGTCGTATGTGGACCTAAAGCGCAAAGAAATAGAGTTCGCGATTGGGGATATGGCTTTCTTAAAGGTTTCACCTTGGAAGAAGATCTTGAGATTTGGCAAGAAAGGCAAATTGAGTCCGCGGTTTATAGGGCCTTATCGAGTTCTTAAGCGGGTAGGGCCAGTAGCGTATCAGTTAGAATTACCACCAGAGTTAGACAGAATCCATGACGTTTTTCATGTGTCTATGTTAAGACGATATCGATCAGATCCCTCACATGTTGTGCCAGTGGAGGAGATTGAAGTAAGGACTGATTTGACCTTTGAGGAAGAACCCATACAAATTTTAGATCGAGAGGTTAAAGTTCTAAGAAGGAAGTCGGTTCCGTTGGTAAAAGTACTGTGGCGTAATCATGGAAGGGAAAAAGCTACTTGGGAATCAGAAGAGACTATGCGTCAACAATACCCTCAACTATTTGGATCAGGTAAATTTCGAGGCTGAAATTTCTTTAAGGAGGATAGAGTTGTAACGCCCCAATTTTCGCGAATTCTGTGAATGTTGGCATAGGTTTAATTATGTTAGTGGGCCTCTAGAAGGCCCAAGCTTAAGATAGAACTCGGTAATTTTAGTTAATTTTTGTTCCATAAGAAAAAGGGAGTGAAATTATGAAATAGGACCTATGTGAAAATGTTTGAAAATGCTATAGGCTAATTTCTAGTGGCCAAATAAATAGTAGTGCAAAATAGGAGGATTTGCATGTCAAATTCCCCACTTTTAATGTAGTGGTCGGCCAAGGTGATGGATAGTTGATAATGTATGCATTTTAGAATTTTAATAGTTAATGGATGATGGGCATTAGCATTTTAATAGTTAATGGATGATGGGCATGGTAAGCATTATGGGCATATTTTTATTGGAATTATGGCATGAGTATGGCACAAATATTAGTATATCATTTATGTGTCATAAAATGTTGAGTGATAAGAATAACAAAAGGAAGTAAAGGAAGGTTTTGTTCATTCTTTGTTCTTCAAAGCGAATTTGAGAGAGAGCAAATAGGGAGGAAACCCTTGAATATTCGGTCACTAGGAGGGGGAAAAATTGAAGGTAAGTTCTTGGTACTTTGCTTCTATCTTGATGTTCATGAGTTCTTCTTGATTCTACCCTAACTCATGAAGCATATTTTGGTTTTTGGTTGTTGTTTCATGTTCTTTTGATGAAAAATGGAAGATAGGTGAAGTTGAGCCAAACAAATGAGCATGCATGTTCCTTAGATGCTAAGGGGAAAAATCGGCTAACATGTTGTGCTTTAAAATGATGAAATGGAGATTATACTTAAGTAAAATCATAGATATGTGATGATTGATTGGTGATATACATGTTTAAATAACAAGCATGCAAGTTAGGTGTGAAAGAGTGATTTGGTAATAAATCTGCTTGGGACAGCAGCAGTAACGTGACTTTGGAAAATCACCATAAATTGTGGAATATGAATTAGAAGCTGAATAAATTATGTAATTAAATCTTAATGAGTCTAGTTTCAAATGAAATAAACGAGAACATATTTTGAATTCTGTACAATGAGAAATTTGATTTGTAATGAAGAGTGGTCAAATTAGTCAAACAGTGAAACATGGAAAACTTTAAAAAAAATCTGGTATTGATTGGCCATACCAAAAATTCTGAAAATTTTATGGATAGAAGATATATGAGTCTATTTTCAGGTAAAATTAACGGCACTTGATTTGGAGTTTCGTAGCTCCAGTTATAAATAATTTAGTGACTGTTGCTCAGGAAGACAGCTTGCAGTGAAATTATGATTATGTGGTAAACATTGACAAAAATTTGTTAATGAGTTGCTTATTGATTTCTTATAAGCTTACTATGATCTGTAGGTGTGGTTGGCCGAATATTGTAAGGGGTTAATACGTAGTTTGTATTTGAATAGTTAGATTAACGTGTTAGTAATCCAATTGTAGGCGGTTCGTGTGTGGATCTCGTCAACATATCGTCGCAAACAGGTGTGTAACTAACACCCTCTTTCTTAGTCTAGATCAACAAAAGTCGAAAAGCCGAAATGCCAAAAACCCGTATTTTGTAGATTTGCAAGTGTGCGAATACTTATGAGGTAAATTGATTAATGTTTTTGGTAAGCTGCAATGTTTGGACTGCAAAGTGCATGATTTCTGTGCCCTCGATATTTTTGGGCTTAATGGGCCAAAATTGGAATGATGGGCCAACGGGCCCAATTCGGTAAGAACCCTCGGTAGTGATTCTGTTAGTACGTGAAATGTAGGAATATGCATGAAAAACCCTAAAATAGATAAATTACTGAAATACCTTTAAAAGTGGAAAATTTACAGTTTTACCCCTAGGAGATAAATTACCGAAATACCCCTAGGGTTAAATTGACCTAAATGCATGTTTGACTGTTGCTATTTACTGCATGCCATGTTGTTATTATCTGATGCATGGGACTGGGATATTGACAGAGGAAGTACTGAAAGTGGCTTGTCCACGTACTGGAGGCTTTGCCTCAATTTATTGATAACGAGCAAGAAGGCCAGAATGTGGAGTGTTAAATTTGGGTGGTGAGCTATTCCCCACATGGAGTGTATGGCTGGTACGGGTGGAGTGTAGTGGTTGGTGGGTTGAGTAGTCTCCCCAAATGGGCTTGCATATGTTTATTAATGTTGCATTTATTTTGAAATGGGCCTATGGGCCATACGGTTATCTGAATAAGGGGCTAAGGCCCAGTTTATTGTAATCTGAAAAGGGCTTTGGCCCAGTACCACTGTTACCTGAATGAGCTTGGGCCCAATGGGCTTGAGCTGACTTGGGCTTTGAATGGGTTTTCCTTACACACTGAGTTTCCCCAAACTCACTCCTTCTTTAACCTTGCAGGTGAGCCTTGATGTGGGTGACTTGGAGCCGGAGGGGATTCAGAGTGGCCATGTTGAATACTTTTGGGTTGAAAAAAGAGATTGATTTTCTTAAGTTATTTTTAATTACTATTTAATTTTTGGGTTGTAATAAGGCCATTTTAACTTTATTTTCTTATTTTATTTTTCTGGGAATATATTATTAAAAACAACTTTAAATTGATGGATACTAATTCAAATGGGCTAGACTTAGGGCGTGATTTCAAAATGATACTTGGTTTTTTTAAAATAACACGACGTCACGAATATTCGATTTACCAAAGAAATTTCAACTTGTTATAACCAAGTGTGGCAATGGATGTGGACATGTCTAGGATTGGATCCAATCGGAGAGCTTGGTACTTAAGCAGCCTTCATGGCTCACCTCCTCTGTTATGGATACCTACTTGGTGCCCAGCTTCCATTAACTTGGTTAGTTTGACAAAAGTCGGCTTTTTAAAACACTAAAAAGGAACACGGGTTTTTGACTTCAAAGTGGCACGTCGGATTCGGCCTTAACGTCTGGGCCGGGTTTGGGGTGCTACAATATTAGAATAGATGGATCGAATTAAACTTGAAACTTGCTCTTCTCGGATTGATCGGAATGATTGTACACGTTTCATACTTAACAGCTCCAATGTGCAAACTTTTCGAAGCTGCCTCCAAGTGTCTCCATATGGTGCAAAACCAATATCAGAAAAATTATGCCCTATGATTTCTGCAACAAGGAGATAAGGCCTGGTTGCAAAATTGATATCATGTGTTTTCATCACTTCTTTAGCAGCCCCTGGAGAAGAAACAACAATGTGCGATAATTCACCAAGCTGTAGGTGCATCAGGGAACCATGCCTTTTGGCTAATTCGGTCAAGCGGTGATGGGGGGCAGAGAGAACATTAAAAGGTGCAAGTGGCCAATTAGAGGTAGCTTCCATGGCGCAGGGGGTAGATTCTTGGGCGAGTCCTTTATTTTGGATCTCATCCATAGCTTCAACACCATGAAAATGAAGACAAGGAAGGTGAAGGACAATGGGAGCAGCTCGAATTGGTTATCCATGGTAAGAACTATACAAAACTGTTATTTATTCTTGCAGAATCTTGATACCTGCTTGTCTGTCAAAACTGACTTTTTGTATTGGTGGTTTAAATAAACATAATCTTCCTTACCAGCACATGCAAAAAATTAATTTCTTTTATGGCTAGAATCTGGGAATATCGTATAAGAGGCATAACCATGGAGAATCCTTTTCTTTTATCAATATCTTCACGTGTCTTCATTAATGCAACTTGGTTTAAATATTTATAGCAGAGATTTATAATGATACACCAGCTAAGATACTTTAACTCTTTTATGTTAAGCAAACTACCCAAAAGAACAATTGAAACTGATATCCGGGAAAATACAGTTGTATTCCAATTAAATGGAAGAAACAACAATGTGCGATAATTCACCAAGCTGTTGGTGCATCAGGGAACCAGGCCTTTTGGCTAATTCGGTCAAGCGGTGATGGGGCAGAGAGAACATTAAAAGGTGCAAGTGGCCAATTAGAGGTAGCTTCCATGGCGCAGGGGGTAGATTCTTGGGCGAGTCCTTTATTTTGGATCTCATCCATAGCTTCAACACCATGAAAATGAAGACAAGGAAGGTGAAGGACAATGGGAGCAGCTCGAATTGGTTATCCATGGTAAGAACTATACAAAACTGTTATTTATTCTTGCAGAATCTTGATACCTGCTTGTCTGTCAAAACTGACTTTTTGTATTGGTGGTTTAAATAAACATAATCTTCCTTACCAGCACATGCAAAAAATTAATTTCTTTTATGGCTATAATCTGGGAATATCGTATAAATGGCATAACCATGGAGAATCCTTTTCTTTTATCAATATCTTCACGTGTCTTCATTAATGCAACTTGGTTTAAATATTTATAGCAGAGATTTATAATGATACACCAGCTAAGATACTTTAACTCTTTTATGTTAAGCAAACTACCCAAAAGAACAATTGAAACTGATATCCAGGAAAATACAGTTGTATTCCAATTAAATGGAAGATAGGTTTAAAAAGAAAAGGCATATCACATGGAAGATAGGTTTAAAAAGAAAAGGCATATCACATAGAAACAACCATTGAAGATAAATAGATAATACTCGACTTCTAAAATGAAAGAAAAACTCATTTTGACTAAAGATAATCAAAGTGAGGCATTGAACATGAAATTCCATCTATATAATCTGCATATAAGGCAAACCATCTTAAAATTTCAAGCAGACTCGTAGAAAAACATGCATGTAGCTCAAACTTCAAGCATTGTTATACTAACAATAACTGAATCTCTCAATTTTTCAGTCCCTGATATGTCAACATTGCGACACCAAAAAGACATTGAACTGATCAAAAGACTTGTGGTATTCGAAGGTATTTCAGGCAACACCTTTAGATTTCTGTTAGACAACCATTTCTTACGAGTGTGAATCCCAATCCATATTCTATGATGAACAAAGACGATCTTTAAAATCAAGCGGCAGAGTTTCCTGTCGGCTAACTAGATGATACACGTCATCATTAAATTTATACGGCATAATGTTAAATTTAACCTTAATATTAATATCTTAATTAGCTAAATTTAATCATTAATGTTTTGAAAAGAGTCAAATCCCTTTTTCTAGAAAATGAAAATACTGACTAAATATTTTTTTTAACGATGTTGGCATGGCAACCAATAAGGCAACTCACGTGTAGTTCATACTGACATTACACAAGTTGTTATATGTCACGTTAACAAATAATTTAAAAATTATAAAAATATTAAAAAATTCAAAAGGAGGTATAAAAACTCATAAAAATTTAAAAAGAAATATGAGAGTACTTGTGAATTATCATGCTAAGTGCAATGTTTAAAATTTTAACATTTTAGTCCGTATTTCTATTAAAAATTAATTTTACTCTTTTTAAAAGATCGATTTCAAATTTAACTCTTTTTTAAAAAGGCTAAAGGTTAAATTTAATTTAAAAATAAAATAAAAACTTAAAAGCTAAATTTAACATTATGCTGATTTAAAATTAAATTAATTTAATAATTTTAAAATTTAAAAATATAAGGATTTAGAATAACACAATTGGAGCAAGTAGACTAAATCTACTACCATGCACATATTATAGAATTAATAATTAAACTTAACTAAATAGATTTAATTGTTACGGTTTGAATCAGATTAAAATTTTAAATTTTGATGAATATAAAGACTAAATTTATTAATATAAAAATATAAAATTAGAATTAATCAAATAAAAATATAAAAATTAAATGCAACTTTTACATAATATAAATTTAATCCATCTTTTTAACACGTGTTAGCAATTATAATGAAGCATTTGAAAAGCTTATCTCTAGGACTTGCTGCACTGACACGTGAGACCCCTTAAATTAGAATTGTGAACTCAATTACTCGGAATATGAAAGCAACCGCTGCCGTGCAGAATGGGACCTTACAATATATAACTCGGTAGGTTATGCTATCAATTACGTTTCCAATTGTAACTTAATAAAAGTTGATTGGATAATATAATTTGTCTTATTTATTTGATATTTGATGTTTGAAAACTTTTAATTACTTATCAGTACTGGCTTTACTTATAAGAATTAAGTAAAGTAAAGATTGAATTAATCTTTTAATATAATTAGAGTTCTTTTAAAAAAAACTGATTTTTAAGGAGTTTGACGATTAGTTATTTTTCAAACATACACTTTATTAAAAAAGTTTAAGTTGGTGTTTAGTGGAATTAGATATGGATATTGATTATACTTTAACAAACATTTTTTATGGAAACATATTCTAGAGGGCTTGTTTAGGTTATGAGAACTACATAGAGCATTTCATTTTTCTCATTTAGGAATAGCTTTTTGCACAAAAATTGTAAGTAAATTGAAATGAGTTCATCACTCAGTTTACATCTAAGCTTTTAAACAAAATTCTTAGAGTGAGAGTAATTTACGTTGTAGTATATATGTGAGGTTGCAATTTAGTGAGTGAACTAAACTTAAAAGACACAATGTACTTGTTGATTTTATAAAAGGCTACTCTTTGAGCAATGCCTCGTAAACGTAAGAAGTTTTCGAACTCCGTAAACAAATTTAGCTCATATTTCGAGCCACATCGAGTTTGAGCTAGTATAAAGTGTATTAATATCATAATTAGATTTGACACAACCCATGAATATCTCTAGTTGAGAGGTGAGGGATTTATTTTCATGATTGAGTTCATTTTTATATATTTTATCTATAATCTATAATATATATACACAAGCAGGACTTTGGATAAATTTTGAATTAAAAAGAATACCCTTTTATTTTTTATCATATTACTAAATTTACAATTAAAAATAATTATAATATTTAATTTAAAACTATTAATTTAAAAGTTAGAAATAAAAGGAGTCAATGCAAAGTCTGTTGCATTATTAATAAGCTAAAATAGTTTAAGAAAGTAGAGAAGACCTACTCGCAAAAATAATGTCATGGGTTTTCATCACTTCTGCAACAGTTTGTGGGCAAGAAACTATTATGTTTGGAAGTTCTGCAAGCTGAAGATGCATCAAGGAGCCATATATCTATTGATGTATTTTGAGTTTGATATTAGAAATTAGATATATATGTTTTGTGTGCCAGTTGCTTTAGGCCTTTAGTAGTAATTCCTAGTTGTTTTAATTTAAATTTTTCTGTTGTAAGTTTCTTTTACTTTATATTTTTTTTACTCTAGTGTTAGGCAGTTGTAAAACCTTTTTTTTAAAAGAACGTGCGTGCGTGCGTGCGTGCGTACGTGCGTGTAACATGCTAACTGACTTGACAAACTAGCTAACTGCTAGTTGTTATCTAACAAACAAACAGCCTTCTCTATTATTCTAAAAAAAATTGTTTTTCTTCTCTCTTCTTTTCTTCCTCTCTTTGTAACAAAAACTACACCAACGGTGGTATTCAGAGCTTCTTCTTGAGGGCTGTGAGGTTCTACGGCTATTTTTGAGTGATTGTAATGGCTTCCTCTAATGCTCTTTCAATATATGTTCCTATTTTTACAAGAACTCATTATCATGTTTTTGCAGTCAAGATAAATGTTTATTTGAGATCTCTTGGCATGTGAAAGGTTGTAGAAACTGATGAAAATCCACCAGCGTTGAGACAAAATCCTACCATTGCTCAACTCAAAGCTTATAATGAAGAAATCTTGAAAAAGGATAAAGCTTTACCATGTATTCACTCCGAGTTAATAGATCACATTTTCACAAACATTATGGATCTTGAAACACCAAAAGTTGTTTGCGATAAACTCAAGGAAACTTATAAGGGAGGTGATAGAGTAAAGAAAACAAAAGTTTTAACTCTAGAAAGAGAGTTTATGATGTTGCAAATGAAGGAGGATGAGCTAATTAAAGATTATTAAACCAGGTTGATGGTTATTGTAAACCAAATCAGACTTTATGGTGAAGAGTTGCTTGATGAAAAGGTGGTTGGAAAAGTCATAATCAATGTTCCTTAAAGATTTAAAGCCAAAATTTCAGCTATTGAGGAATCTTGTGACATGACGAGTCTAACTATTGTTGATCTTGTTACCAAGTTAGAAGCGTAAGAAGAAAGGGTTTCTATTGTAACACCCTTAACCCGTATCCGTCACCAGATTAGGGTTACGGAGTATTACTAAACAATTAAAAACATTTGAAAATTATATCATTCAATATTATAATCAAATCATAAACCATTCATACACATGCATAATATCCCTAAATCGAGCCCTCGAGGCCCTAAAAACAACCTAGAAACAATTTGGGACCAATTTGAAACAATTTGGGAAGTTTAGGAATAAGATGCAAAATTTAAAAAACAAGGGTCACACGGCCATGTACCTCACATAGCTGAGACACACGCTCGTGTCTCAGGCTATGTAACTTTCAAACTAGGGATACACAGTCGTGTCCCAACCCATGTCCTCGCCCATGTAACTCTTTAAATAGGGACACACGACCCTGTGGCAGGCCGTGTAACTCTTTGAGTTGCCTCACACGCTTGTGTGCCAGGCCATGTGTTAGGTCATGTAACTCATTGACTTACATCCTAAAGAAATCATCAGATGATACACAGACATGTCGCCAGGCTATGTGGACCCAAATTTACCTTAAATCAAGCCATTTCCAAGACTATTTCATGCATGACCTTTCAACCCATTTAAACACATTTAAAAAGCACCTAAACATCACCAAAACACAATCAATATATCATTTCAAGATCCTAATTCAACTAACCAACATGCCATTCAAACGTACCTCAAATGCATACAAACACCACCAACCTAAACATGTCAAAAATTACCACAATTCAAGCATCCTGATAAGCCATAAAAGTAACATATTTTTAATCTCATTCTTGATGCATTTTTGGATAATTTATTATATGAATTAGTGAATTTGATGCTCCTAATCTTTTAAATTCATGTTTCTATACTTAGGTAAGTATAGGGGAGAGAAATGAGTGAAAAACGAGCCAAAATTAGGTAAAAAGAGCTGTTTCTAAGATCCACACGGCCTGAGCATTTCCACGCGGGCTGGCCACACGCCCATGTGAGCCACATGGGTTGGCCACATGCCCATGTGCCAGTCCGTGTCGATTTTGCACCCTGCTTCCTTATTACGCGAAAAAACCCAATTTTTAGAATTTCTGAGCATTCTAAAGTCTATAAATACACACTAGAAGAGGACCTAATGGGGCACGGTGAGTAGAACATAGAAATTACTCAAAGAACACCGATGGACTCAACTCAGAAGCAGGATCTCCTTCAAGACTGAAGATCTCCATTCAATTTCTTTAGAAGTTTTTGGATTCCTTTATTTTTGTTGTTTTCCTATTTTTGAGATGTTTTCCTTTCCAAGTATAAACTAAATTTGCTAAATACCTAAGGTAGATGAAACCTATGACAGATCTTATTATTTGATTTTTCTGAATTATATGATAAATATTTGTTCTTGATCTCAATTATGTTTACTTACCTTCATGTTTAATGTTTCCAGGATATTAATTCATTATTGATGTGCTTATTCAGTGGATCAAAAGTCCCTGTTTAAGAGTAGATTTGACATAATTGAGTGGAGTTGCATGCAATCCTAGAAATAGGACGACATAAATTTACCGGATTAGAGTCAAATCTAATAGGGGAATCCATAGATCAAGTTAATGCGACAATAGGGTTTTTAATTAGAAAGAGATTTCAATTAATCAACCTAGAGTCAGTTATTTTTACTCTCAAAAGAGATATTAATATAATTTAGGGATTTCTACGGATCAAGTCAAATGAATAAATCGTTTAATTCAGATTTAGAATAATAAGTGAAGTCTAGGTGGATTCTTTCCTTGTTATTGTCTCTCTCATAAGTTTTCTTCGATTATTTTCCCAATTCGCTCTCTGTCGCTTAGTAATTAGCTTAATTTAATTTTAGATTAAAAACAACCCTTCAATTTATAGGCTAAATAATAAAAAGATAGTAATTACTAGTACTTTTAGTCCTTGTGGATACGATATTCCTTACCACCATAGCTATACTACTATTCGATAGATGCACTTGCCTTTGTCGTATTTTAGTTAGTTTGTGACGTCATCAAGTTTTTGGCACCGTTGCCGAGGACTAAAATATTAGGAACACTTAATTTTATTACTTTAGCCATTTGTTTATTTTTATTACATTTTATTTATTTTTTACTTTAATTTACTAACTTTTCTTTTATTCGCTTCTGGTAGGTTCCTTTAGTTTATAACTAGAAGAAACCCGTTAGGACCTCTAGTATTCGATAGTGAGATTGAAAGTTCAACTCGCAGAAACCGTAGAGAAGCGAGATAGAGTCAACAAGTACAATAGAAAAGTAAGAGGGTGTTGTTATTAATACTGAGGAGATGGTAGGAAATCATAATAATCAGCTACCTCCTGTGGTTGCTGTAAATCCTATAAATCCGAATCCTGCTCATCATACTATGTACGATTATGCCAAGCCCAATTTAACTGGGGCTGAATCGAGTATTTTTAGACCTGCTGTTGCTGCAAATAATTTTGAACTGAAACCAAACACTATTCAAATGATTCAACAGTTTGTTCAGTTTGATGGTTTGCAAGATGAAGACCCAAATATTCATTTGGCTAATTTCTTGGAATTCTGCGACACTTTTAAAACTAATGGCCTTTTTGACGATGCCATTCGCCTTTGGTTGTTTCCCTCTTCGTTGAGGAATAAGGCTAAACAGTGGTTGAACTCCCTACCACGAGGTTCTATCACTACATGGGAACAAATGACTGAAAAATTTTTGTTGAAGTACTTTCCACCGGCTAAGACAGCCAAGCTGAGGAATGATATCTCTTCCTTTGTGCAAATGGATCTAGAGGCTCTATATGATGCATGGGAGAGGTATAAAGATTTATTGAGAAGGTGCCTTCACCATAGGTTACCTCTACTGCTACAAATTCAAACTTTCTAGAACGATTTGAATCTCTCAACTAGGAAATTGATCGATGCATCCACCGATGGGACTTTAAATAAAACACCTTAGGAGGCTTATGAGTTTATAGAAGAGATGTCACTGAATAATTATTAGTGGCAAGTCATGAGGACAAAGCCGATGAAAGCAGTCGGTGTTTTTAACGTTGATGCGTTCACCATGTTGTCAAATCAGGTAGAACTTTTGAATAAAATGATTGATGGTTTATATAGTTCTACACATGTACATTTGGTGATGCAATATGACACAAATGGATGAAGGAACCATCTAGAGAATTGATCCTACAACCTAAGCACGGAAGACGAACAAGTCAATTATATGGTTAATAATTCTAAACCTTAGAATAATTTGTATAGTAACACTTATATTGCAGGTTGGAGGAACCATCCCAACTTCTCTTGGGGTGGTCAAGGAAATCAAAGACCACAACCCCCCCAGGCTTTCAATCACCTTACCAGCAGGAGAAGAAGCGGAACCTTGAGGAGATGTTGACGAAGTTTATTTCAGTGTCAGGAACTCATTTCCAAAACATTGAAACAACACTAAAAAATCAACAAGCATCGATTCAAGGGCTTGAGAATCAAATCGCTCAATTGGAAAAGATGATTTCAGAACGACCACAAGGTATCTTGCCAAGCAACACCAAAACTAACCTAAGAGAGCAACTTCATGCGATCACTATTCGAGATGAAGAAGGGTTAACTGAATCTGAATCTGAACCGAGGCAAGAAACTGTGGTAAGCAATGCTAAGGTTGAGGTAAGCCAAAATAAGCAAGATTCGGTCGGTAAGAAATATAAACCTCATGTTTCATATCCAAATGCGACAAGGAAAGACCACACAAATGAACAATCCAGTAAATTCCTTAAACTGTTGAAGAAATTACATATTAACTTACCGTTTATTGAAGCTCTTTCGCAGATGCCAAATTCCGTTAAACTTTTAAATGAGTTTTTAGCAAATAAGCGGAAGTTAGATGATTCATCGCACTTGGAGCTAAATGCAGTATGCTGAGCTATTTTGCAGAATAAACTACCCAACAAATTGAAAGATCCAGGGAGTTTTACTATTCCTTTTTTAATTGGTAGTTTAAGTGTTAATAATGCTTTGGCTGATTTAGGGGTAGTATTAATGTCATGCCCTACAAAATGTTTAAGCAACTAGGTCTTGGGAAACCCAAACAAACTAGGATGAACATTCAATTGGCAGATAGAACAATTAGATTTCCTAGGGGTATTGTTGAAGACATACTCATCAAAATTGATAAATTTATTTTCCCAATTGATTTTGTTGTTCTAGATATGGATGAGGATAGTGACGTACCGTTGATTTTAGGGCAGCCCTTTCTAGCAACTACTAGAACTATCACAGATGTTGGTACAGGTGAATTAATACTTCATGTAGGTGATGACACGATTAAACTCCAAGCTCATGATTCTATTAGGATATCTAGTGATCGAGATGATATTATGAGTTTTGTTAATGTTAATAACCTTGTGGCTCAACATTCTTTGCAGGAAAAACCCCAGAAAAAGGTGAGAGAGTTGCAATCCAATTTACATGACAAAAATAGAACAAATCATGAAGAAAGAAGATTGCAAATCGATGAACTAGATGAATGGCAGGCACACGTCAAGGAGAAACCTAGAATACACTATGAACCAAAGCGACTCCATGACAAGCTTAAGGATGGGACGAACCAAGTTAAAGTTGGCGATCATGTATTGTTGGATAAAATAGACCCTCGAATCGCCACTTCAGAGCTTAATACAAACGGAGCAACTCCTTTTACGGTACTAAATATTTTCCCATACGGTACAGTCGAGGTAAATCATTCTAAATTTGGCACTTTTAAGGTAAATATTACTTGGCTAAAACCTTATGTTGATAATAGAATTGATAGTGAGAAAGACGATTTTCGACTCCGTGAACCACCGTAACTGTGCGAATATGAGGTAAGTCGAGCTTAGACTTTAAATAAGCGCTTCTCGGGAGGCAACCCTAGTGTTAACACTGCTAATTTTCTTAACGTTATTTCATGATTTTTTTAAATTAATTAATTTTCAAAATCTAAAAAATCAAAAAAATAAAAAATGTGTGTTTTTTTTCCTACACGGCCTGGACACACGAGTGTGTGGAGCACACGGCCTGACCACACGGGTGTGTGGAATCTCACATGGGCGTGGGAGAAGCGAAGGAAAACACACACGGCCTGGCGACATGGCTATGTGACCCACATGGCCTGGACACACAGGCGTGTCCTAGGCTGTGTGAAACCTAGAGCTAATTTTTTTCAAAGTTAGAGAGTTACACGGGTAAGGCACACAGCCGTGTGACCCACACGGCCTGGCCACACGGGCATGTGGGATCTCACATGGGTGTGGGAGAATGTCCATGGCCATGTGAAAACTAGGTTAAACACCCCAATTTTATTTTGTTTTATTTAATTTTATTATTAATTGTTATATTATTTATTTTTATTTTACTAATTAATTAATTAATTCTTATACTTATATTTTAATTTTTTATATATTTTATTATTTTTATTTTTATTTTAATTTTTCTATTTCTATTTTCTTTTTCGTTTTAGTATTTTCTTTTACTATTATCCTTACAATTACCTTTAAGTTTATTGATATCATTGAGTTTATTACTATTTTTTATTTTTTATTTTTCTTTTTCTTTTTATCTTCCTTTTTAATTTTGTTTTAGTTATTTTATTTTTTATTTTATTTTCTTCAACTTATTTTTATTATTATCTTTTGAAATATTTATGGTTGTTTCTAATCGAGTTATAACCCCTTAATCTTCTTTATTATTTGTGTTTATTTTCTTGTCAGTTTGCTCGGAATCATGAGTTACATTTAGATTTGACTGCAATTCTGCTTTTCACTATTGTGAAGATTTCATCCAATATTCAGGACAGTTTCAATTTTCTCCCTCTCTTATGATATTCTATTTATACTGTGATTATATATGTTTGTACATTGAGGACAATTGTAACGCCCCAATTTTTGGGAATTCTGTGAATGTTGGCAAATTTTCATGCTTTGATTTTGTCATTTGTGAGTGAAATTATGAAATAAGACCTATGTGAAAATGTTTGAAAATGCTATAGGCTAATTTATAGTGGCCAAATAAATAGTAGTGCAAAATAGGAGGATTTGTATGTCAAACCTCCCATTTTACATGTAGTGGCTGGTCATCATGTTGGTGGTAGACAATATGTGCACTTGATATCCATAATTTATGGTACAAATTGATAAAAATTGATAATGGGTTAGGTAAATATTCCATGATAATGGGTTAGGTAAATGTTCCATGATGGGCATTTCATGTCTTTTGTATTAAAGAATTAAATGGATGAAATATGAAATTTTATTAAAAGAAAAAGGGGTGAAAAGAACAAAGTTTTGTCCATCTTTGTTCATCATAGCCGAAAGTTAGAGAAGAGAAAGGAGAGGAGAAAGCTCTTGAATGTTTGGTCACTTGGGGAAGAAAATTGAAGGTAAGTTCATGGTAGTTTGCTTCTATCTTAATGTTCATGAGTTCTTATTGATTCTACCTTAACTCTTGAAGCATATTTTGAATTTTGGTTGTGTTGTGAGCATTTGATCATGAATTAAAATGAAGGAAATGGTTGTTGTTTCATGTTCTTTTGATGAAAAATGGAAGATAGGTGAAGTTGAGCCAAACAAATGAACATGCATGTGCCTTAGATGCTAAAGGGAAAAATCGGCTAACATGTTGTTCTTTAAAATGATGAAATGGAGATTATACTTAAGTAAAATCATAGATATGTGATGATTGATTGGTGATATACATGTTTAAATATCATGCATGCAAGTTATGTGTGAAAGAGTGAATTTGGTAATAAATCTGTTTGGGATAGCAGCAGTAACGTGAGTTTGGAAAATCACTATAAATTGTGGGAGATGAGTTAGAAGCTGAATAAATTATGTAATTAAAGCTTAATGAGTCTAGTTTCAAAATAAATAAACGAGAACATATTTTGAATTCTGTACAATGATAAATTTGATTCGTAATGAAGAGTGGTCAGATTAGTCAAACAGTGAAACATGTGAAACTTTGAGAAAAATCTGGTATTGATTGGCTAAACAAAAAATTCTGAAAATTTTATGGATAGAAGATATATGAGTCTATTTTCAGGGAAAATTAACGGCACTTGATTTGGAGTTTCGTAGCTCCAGTTATAAATGATTTAGTGACTATTGCTCAGGAAGATAGCTTGCAGTGAAATTATGATTATGTGGTAAACATTGACAAATTTGTTAATGAGTTGCTTATTAATTTCTTATAAGCTTAATGAGTTGCTTATTGATTTCTTATAAGCTTACTCTGATCTGTAGGTGTAATTGGCCGAATATTGTAAGGGGTTAATACGTAGTTCGTATTTGAATAGTTAGATTAACGTGTTAGTAATCCAATTGTAGGCGGTTTGTGTGTGAATCTCACAAGATATATAAATGCATAAGCAGTGTAACTAACACCCTCTTATAGACTAGATCGGCAAAAGCCAAAAAGCCGGTATTTTGAGAACTTGCGAGTGTACGAATGCTCATAAGATTAATAGTTTGATGTATATGGTAAATTAAAGTGATAAGACTACAAAGTGCGCGATTCCGTGCATTTCGATGTTTTTGGGCTTAATGGGCCAAAAACGGGATAATGGGCCAACGGGCCCAAGTCGGTAAGAAAATGCGGTAAGTGTTTCTGATCGTATGTAAATGGCTATGATATGCATGAAAACCTTAAGAATAGTTAAATTACTTGAATACCCCTATGAATGGAAAATTACTGTTATACCCCTAGGTGCAAAATTACCATTATACACCTAGGGTTACTTTTGACTGAAAAGTATGACGATCTGATTCTGTATGATGTATGCCATGATTATATATCTGTTGCATGGGGACATGGGTTATATTATGGAGGAAGCGTCCTGGTGGCTATGCCACAATTATCTGATCTGGTGGCTCTGCCTCATATATCTGTTCTGGTGGCTATGCCACGATTATCTAATCTGGTGGCTCTGCCACGTATATCTGTTCTGGTGGCTCTGCCACAACATCTGTTGGTGACTTCGTCACAATATCTGGCAGTCTCGCTGCGATTTCTGTGGTGTGTAGCGGTTGGGTGGGTCGAGTAGTCTCCCCATGTAACACCCCGTACCCGAGTCCGCTGCCGGAGTCGGACACGAGGGGTTAACGGCTTAAACCATTCACTTTCACAGTCCATTTTAAAAATTTTCCAGGCAGTTGGCTAACTGCGTCACTGTCACTTTAAAAATCATATCTTGAGTTCCAAAACTCGAAAACTAGTTTTGTAATTTTTCCCTGAAACTAGACTCATATATGCATCTACAAATATATTTCTAGAATTTTTGGTCGGGCCAATTAGTACAGTTTATTAGTTAAAGTCTCCCCTGTTACAGGGTGCGACTACATTGACCTTCATGCATTACGACCTGGATATCTCCCTGCACAGGGCTTCAATACTGATGCCGTTTGTTTCTATAGAAACTAGACTGAAAGAGGAATCTATACATATATGGCATTGCTCCTAATTATCTCTGGTTAATTTACAATGAATTTCCAAAGTCGGAACAGGGAATCCAGAAACCGTTCTGGCCCTGTTTCACGAAAACCTAAATATCTCTTAACATACAACTCATATGACCGTTTCGTTTCTTCCATATGAAAGTAGATTCATCAAGGTTCATTTACATAATTTATTCACTATTTAATTCCATTCCTACTATTTTTTAGTGATTTTTCACGTCCACATCACTGCAGCTGTCAACCTCTGTCCTTAAGGTAGATTTTACCTACTTCATAATTTCCTTGATTCAACTAGCCCTTTTAGCATACATGGCACAAAAGATGATCACGATTAACCATTCCAAGGGCTAATCGATTCCAAACATTTCCACATCTCTTAATGAACAACATACAAAATGATTATGATACCATGCCAAAGTGTATACAAGCCATTTTCGCATGGCTATCCAAATTTATACAAAATCAAAGGGTCTATGACCAACAAACGAAAGAGTAGTCCTATACATTAACCAAAATATCCTCTCACTACTAGTCTATTCTATACATGCCATAAGATATTCCAAAACATAGCAGTACCAAACAGTAGATAGTGATAGTGTGACTAGTTCTTGACGATCCCGAGCACAGTAACCGCAATGAGACCTATAAGGCGGAGAAGCAGAGTAAGCAGAGTAAGCATTACAATGCTTAGTAAGTTTTAAGCAGTGTCAACAGATAACAATCAAATTATAACATAGTTGTTCGTATTTTATTTCACTCTTCCTTCGGGCATACCATCCCTTTACCGAATATGCACATCTCATCATATACAATAGGCGGATAAACTCTCACATAAAAGTGAGCTCATGTGACATAGATATATCGTATGATTTCACATAACCTCTCACACTAATCCGATGTCACATAATCATAAGAATAGTCCCATAGATTGCTCTCGTATGCATCATATATAAACTTGGAGTACATACCTGTTTAACCTTTCGCATTGCGTATATTTATAAGCAATTCTTATTACGAAGTCTTACCCGGACATAATCTCCACACGTAGTCATCGGGTCGTACCCGGACATAATCTCCACATGTAGTCATCGGGTCTCACCCGGAACATATTTCCAAGTTTCATGTACACTTAATCACATGTTACAACATTCACATTAGCCATTCGGCTTTACCACATATATATATACACTTTCACATTCATCACGTCGGCCATTAGGCCTTATCACATATATATACATTTTCACATTCATCACATCGGCCATTAGGCCTTATCACATATATATACACTTTCACATTCATCACATCGGCCATTAGGCCTTATCACATATATATACACTTTCACATTCATCACCTCGGCCATTAGGCCTTATCACATATATATACACTTTCACATTCATCACATCGGCCATTAGGCCTTATCACATATATATACACTTTCACATTCCTCACATCGGCCATTAGGCCTTATCACATATATATACACTTTCACATTCATCACATCGGCCATTAGGCCTTATCACATATATTATTATGTACTGACTTGGTCTTGGCCGAATCTACATCAATCATTTTCCAACGAATAATTCAATTTCACGCCATACTATCATTTCATATTCGAATACTCATAAACTTACAATTTCACAAACTTTTGATATCGAAGATCCATCTAACACTCATGTATCATTTTACAATATCACAATTTAGAATTCAAGTATGGGATCAATCAATAGCTTATGAGCAACTAAAACAAGTTTTTATCCATGTTTACAACAAAATCACATATTCGCTACGAGCTGTTTTCCTGAGCAATGGTCACTAAATTATTTATACCCAGAGATACAGGACTCCAAATCACTTGCCGTAAATTTTCTCAGAATATAGACTCATATATCTTCCATCCATGAAATTTTCAGAATTTTTGGTTTGGTCAATCAATACCAGATTTTTCTTAAAGTTTCCCCTGTTTCACTGTTTGACTAATCTGACCACTCTTCGCTACGAATCAAATTTTTCATTGTACAGAATTCATAATGTGTTCTATTTGATTCCATTTGAAACTAGACTCATTAAGGAGTCTAAGCATATTAATATTATCTTATAACCATTTTTGTACAAATTATAATGATTTTCCAAAGACAGAACAGGGGATTTCGGAGTCATTCCGACACTGTCCCGTACAACTTTAAATATCTCTTTATAGGAAATTTCTTTGCTTCCACGGTCTCTTTTATAAGAAACTAGACCAACTAAGCTTTGATTACATATTTTATTCAGCCTATAATTCCACACCAACAATTTATAGTGATTTTCTAAAATCACATTACTGCTGCTGTCCAAGCAAATTATTACAATTTGCTCTTAAATTTCCAAGTCCAAACACTTATGAACTTACCATTTGGGTTTAAGACATATCATGGCCACATCATATCTTATTAAATCAACTCATTATGTCCTATTATGATTGAATTTACTCAATGTTTAATCACTTAAAACTTACCTCGAAAGTTGCGAGCGATTCGACGGCTATTCGATCACCTCTTTCTTTCCCTTATCCAACTTTGATCCTCTAGGCTCTTGAGCTAGATCAAACAATTTACTTTCAGATTAAACATAGTCATACAACATCCATATACATTTTATACTAGCGAAATGTACCATCAAGATATACTTTACTCAAATAATTTACATTGGCCGATCATGTATAATGTTTTGTAACTTAATAAACTTATCATACATTATGTATTCATAATATTTGTGCAGACAATTATCCATGGTCATACACACACAATCAAAAATAAATACCAAATTTTCATATCCTTTAGGCCCTAAGCCGAATACACTTGTCATGTTCACCTACATTTTTCAAGTACAACATTCTCATATTCGGCATTAGTATCAAGCATAATAGCTAATTCTTCCCACCATTTCATCAATGCAATCATACCATCACAAATCAACTTAAAATAACCATATCTAATAATCAAATACCTATAGCATTGCATATTTCTCACATAGCAAGTACAACTAAATTCATTATTAATATATATATATATATATATATATATATATATCTAAACACTTAGCTACAAGATTTAATCACCATTATCAAATCATAAAACAGCTTATAACCATCATCTATATTTACTTCACATAAACCGAAATAACCATTACATCATCTTTAAAACACTTAGCATTTTACCCATTTAATCAAGCCAACTCTCAAGACCATTCCATCACACAAATTATACCATAAATCATACTTACAATTTTAGTTAATGCATGACCGAAACTCACCATCATTAACATCATTATCAAACCAAAACCAAAACCAAAACACATCTATCATCCGTATACCAAGCTTACCAAAACAAACTACTAAGAGTTTCAAGCTTATTGACCAAATCTCAACCCTCAAAATTCTAAGTTTAATCTATGGGATGAGTAGAGTTTGAACTAATCATCTCAAATAGGCATAGATTTTCAAGAATCGTTCAACACATACCTTACTCTAGCCATCTTCTAAGCCAAAAATCAAAGCAACCAAACTTTCCTCTCCCTCCCTTTAGGCTACGGCAATGGTGGACAAAGATCAACCAATTTTTGATTCAATTTTCTCTATGACCCAATGCACATACCTTGGATTTTTAGCTTGCTATCTTGCTGAAATCCTCAAAGCATATTTCTTCTTTCTTTCTCCAACATTCGGCAAGAACAAGGTGAGAATGTATGGCTTTCTTTTCTTTTTTTTTTTCTAATACTTATTTCTTATTATAAAACCATGTAGTCATTATAATATTAATACAAAATGCATATTTTTTTTGTATCCCATACCATCATGGCCGGCCACTTCCTCTAGAGTGGGGAATTTGACATGCAAGTACAATTATTTTGCAACATGCACAAATAGGCCACTTACATTTGCCTAGCACATTTCTAAATTTTCTCACATAAGTCCTATTTAATAAAATTCACTCACAATTAACAAAATTCAAACATGAAATTTTCACACATGCATATGTACATATAATGAGCATCAAATATGACACTAATTATTTTTATGACTCGGTCTTGTGGTCCCGAAACCACTTTTCGACTAGGGTCAAATTAGGGTGTCACACTCACATGGTGTAAGGTTTGGAGCAGGGGTGTTATGGATGAATGCAGGTTGGGATTTACGCATTCATGTAATATCATTACGATCTGTATGGGCCTATGGGCTTTATTCTAAATTTCTATTCTGGGCTAAGGGCAACTTATTCTATTTCTGTGGTTTGAGCTTATATAAGCTATGGTTGGGTTAATTTACACACTGAGTTTCCCCAAACTCACCTCTTTTATTTTCATCCACGCAGTAATCCCCAACCATAGTGGGCTTGGAGTGTGAGGGAATTGAGTGGCCACATTTACGAAAGTTTGATTTTCTTCTAGTGAATGGACATCCTTTTATTTACGTTTGAAGTTTTGGGTTTTAAATGTAATAAGGTCGCTTAATTATTTTTAATGGTTTTAATATGTATTACTAAGATAGGTATTACTTATTTTAACTGTTGAAATTGGATAGCTTTAGGCGCATTTTCAAAAACAACAATTGATTTCAAAATAACACGACAACAAGCAAAGCTTCCGCAATGAAAGTATTTTCCAAAATTAATCACTTTTCCTAAAATGACTTAATCAAATCGATTTCTAGAAATATCCATGACGTTAAGGTGTGGCAATGGCGGTATGCATGTCTAGGATTGGATCCGAAGGAGCTTGGTATTAAGCGGTCAGATGGACTCACCACCCTTTTCCGGTTTCCTACGGTGCACGACTTCCATTCACTTTAACCTATAATAAAATTATCTTTTAAAACACTAAGTAAGTTTTTCGGATCAACAATATAAAATATTTTGAGCAACTTCGATGTGGCATGTCGGATCCAGCCATAACGTCTGGGCCAGGTTTGGGGTGCTACATTTAGTGGTATCAGAGCCTAGGTTGCAACAACTCGGCTGTGGAATGGGTTTACAAAAATAAAGATTTTCAAAAACGAAAATTTTATAAAGAATGCGAAAAACTCAATTTTCAAAATTTAGATCTTTAGAAGGTGGCATTCCGAATCTCCGGCTCAAGTCTGTAAGTATTACTCTGAACTCTTCTGAATATTTTTCTGACTTATCTGTCTATACTGAAATCCTGCTAGGATACTCTAGATAGGATGATACTGAAACCATAGGAAAATCGATAAGAGATGAAATCGTAGCTAGACTTGATTTTGCGAAAACAAACTCGAACTCTTGTATAATTCATAAAACATCGTAATAAACCTTTGGAATATTAATTGATGCATAAAATTCATAATCAAGATAATACGATATGAGTACAAGAGGCCGTGGGCGGAGCCGAGGAAGTGCTCGGCGAGATCTTCGTCTTGAGACATATGCCAGCGGTAGATGCTCCGGTACCACTGACAATAGAGGTAGAGTCTCATGACCGCGGTGCCGGGGATGATGCCCTGTCACAGGCAATGCTTCGTGTTCTGGAAAGGGTTGTCGGGGCAAGTACGAGCAATGGAGTTCGGGGATCTATTTTTGAACGACTTCGGGCTAACGGAGCGAAGATCTTTAAGGGCGTGTTTGGCATAGCCTCGAATGTGGCAGAATATAGGTTGTGAGACCTATTTGGCATTTGTAAGTTAGTCGAAAGAGGAAGGACTGACAGTGGATAAGGTTAGGACCGTAAAGAAGTTCCAAGATGTTTTTTCGGAGGAGCTTCCAGGATTGCCTCCGAACCGAGAAGTGGAGTTTGGAATCGACTTGTTGCCTGGAATGGTGCCAGTGTCTATCGCACCGTATAGAATGGCACCGAAGGAGTTGGTGGAGCTAAAGGCACAAATTCAAGAGTTGTTGGATAGGGGATTCATTAGGCCAAGCGTGTCTCCATGGGGAGCACCGGTGCTATTCGTGAAAAAGAAGGATAGTATGATGTGGATGTGCATTGATTATCGCCAGCTGAACAAACTGACGATTAAGAATAAGTATCCACTGCCAAGGATTGACGATCTGTTCGACCAGCTTAGAGGAGCTTCTGTATTTTCCAAGATCGACCTTCGATCTGGATATCATCAGTTAAAGGTAAAGGAGGCGGATATCCATAAGACGACATTCAGGACTCGGTATGGTCATTACGAGTTTTTGGTTATGCCATTTGAATGACGAACGCTCTGCGGCATTTATGGATCGATGAATCGGTGTTCCAACCATTCTTGGATCGATTCGTAGTCGACTTCATTGATGATATCTGGTATATTACGGCTGAAGCGAAACATGATGAGCATCTCCGTATAGTCTTTGCAGTGTTAAGGAGAAGGAACTCTTTGCGAAGTTCGATGAAGTGTAAATTTTGGTTGAGGAGGTAACCTTCTTAGGACATGTGGTCTCTGCCAAGGGATTAAGGTGGACCCTCGAAGATTGAAGCAATTTTGGAGTGGAAGCCACCTAGGGCGGTGTCGAAAATTCAAGTTTCCTAGGGTTGGCGGGATACTACTGAAGGTTTGTGGAAGGTTTTTACATTATGGCGGCACCACGACAAAACTCATAAGGAAAGGAGTACCATTTGTATGGACGAGAAGCGATGGGAAGCTTTTGAGAAGTTGAAGAAAGTTCATTGAAGCACTGTGTTGATTCAAATAGAGTCCAGGAAGGATTTTCTTGTGTGCGATGGCGCATCACACGTGGGTTTGGGCTGCGTGTTAATGCAGGAGGGTGTGGTTGCATATGCATCACGACAGCATAAACCTCACGAAGGGAACTATCTTACTCATGATTTGGAGTTGGCGGCAGTGATATTTGCACTTAAGATTTGGAGACATTACTTGTACAGAGAGAGGTGTATTATATACACAGACCACAACAGTCTTAAGTATTTGTTGACTCAGAAGGAGCTGAACCTTAAGTAAAGGAGATGGATTAAGTTGCTTAAGGATTATGATTGTTCGATCGAGGATCACCCAGGCAAGGCTAATGTGGTAGCCGATGCTTTAAGTCGTAGAACCGTATCTGATCTGAGAGCAATGTTTGCTCGTCTGAGTCTGTATGATGATGGAAGTTTGTTGGCTGAGTTGCAAGTGAGACCAACCTGGGTGGATCAGATTAAGGAAAAGCAGTTGAACGATGAGTCTTTGGTCGTTCGTTTCCAACAAGTTAAGGAAGGGGAAACTTCTGAGTTTGGGTTAAATGGCGAAGGAGCTCTGTGTTTCCGAGGAAGAATTTGTGTTCCGAAGGACTCTGATTTGAGGCAGACATTATTGAAGGAAGCTCATGGAGGACTTTGTGCCATGCACCCTGGAGGGAATAAGTTGTATCACGACTTGCGAGAATTGTACTGGTGGCTTAGACTTAGCGAAGTAATGTGAGTTTGTAGGAAAATGTCGACATGCCAACAAGTGAAAGTTGAGCATCAATTACCTTCTGGACTGTTACAGCCGGTGAAGATACCACTTTGGAAGTGGGAGAGGGTAACCATGGACTTTGTGAGTGGGTTGCCTTTGACACCATCAAAGAAAGACTCGGTGTGGGTGATTGTGGATAGGTTGACCAAATCAGCCCATTTCATACCTGTGCGTCTTGACTTTTCGCTTCAAAAGTTAGCCAAGGCGTGTGTGGCGGAGATTGTACAACTTCATGGAGTCCCGATTTGGTTGTCTCGATGGGATCCCGATTCACATCTCGGTTTTGGCAAAAGTTGCATGAGGGTTAGGGACGATTGAACTTTAGTACGGCTTTCCATCCCCAAACTGATGGTCAGTCAGAGAGGGTTATTCAGATTCTG
Organism: Gossypium arboreum; assembly: GCF_025698485.1. Classification (NCBI taxonomy): domain Eukaryota; kingdom Viridiplantae; phylum Streptophyta; class Magnoliopsida; order Malvales; family Malvaceae; genus Gossypium; species Gossypium arboreum. The sequence continues at coordinate 108,924,152 of NC_069070.1, read as the reverse complement.
GAGGACATGTTGAGGGGATGCGTGATTGATTTTCGAGATAGTTGGGAGGATTACTTGGCGTTGGCAAAATTTGCATACAATAACAGTTACCAGGCGAGTATTCGGATGGCACTGTATGAAGCACTGTATGGACGAAGGTGTCGTACACCTAGTTGTTGGACCGCACTAGGAGAGCGACAAGTTCTTGGACCAGAGTTGGTAGCTGATACTGAGGATAAGGTCAGAATAATTAGGGACCGGTTAAGAGAAGCATCTGATAGGCAAAAGTCATATGCAGATTTGAAGCGTAAGGAGATTGAGTACTCAGTAGGTGATATGGTCTTCTTAAAGGTTTCTCCTTGGAAGAAGATATTAAGGTTTGGTAAGAAGGGCAAGTTGAGTCCGCGGTTTATTGGGCCTTATCGGGTTTTGAAGTGAGTAGGCCCAGTGGCTTATCAATTGGAACTGCCTCCAGAGTTAGACAGGATTCACGATGTTTTTCACGTCTCCATGTTAAGGCGTTATCGTTTTGACCCTGCTCATGTCGTGCCAATTACAGAAATTGAAGTTCAAACTGATTTGACCTTTGAGGAGGAGCCTGTGCAAATATTGGCTCGAGATGTTAAGGTTCTCAGAAGGAAATCTGTCCCATTAGTGAAAGTGCTTTGGTGTAATCATGGAAGGGAAGAAGCTACTTGGGAATCAGAAGATACTTGGGAATCAGAAGATACTTGGGAATCAGAAAAGACAATGCGTCAACAATACCCTCAACTATTTGGATCAGGTAAATTTCGAGGCCGAAATTTCTTTAAGGGGGGTAGAGTTGTAACGCCTCAATTTTCGGGAATTCTGTGAATGTTGGTAAAATTTCATGCTTTGATTTTGTCATTTGTGAGTGAAATTATGAAATAGGACCTATGTGAAAATGTTTGAAAATGCTATAGGCTAATTTATAGTGGCCAAATAAATAGTAGTGCAAAATAGGAGGATTTGCATGTCAAACCTCCCATTTTACATGTAGTGGCTGGTCATCATGTTGGTGATAGACAATATGTGCACTTGATATCCATAATTTATGGTACAAATTGATAAAAATTGATAATGGGTTAAGTAAATATTCCATGATAATGGGTTAGGTAAATGTTCCATGATAATGGGTTAGGTAAATGTTCCATGATGGGCATTTCATGTCTTTTGTATTAAAGAATTAAATGGATGAAATATAAAATTTTATTAAAAGAAAAAGGGGTGAAAAGAACAAAGTTTTGTCCATCTTTGTTCATCATAGCCGAAAGTTAGAGAAGAGAAAGGAGAGGAGAAAGCTCTTGAATGTTTGGTCACTTGGGGAAGAAAATTGAAGGTAAGTTCATGGTAGTTTGCTTCTATCTTGATGTTCATGAGTTCTTCTTGATTCTACCTTAACTCTTGAAGCATATTTTGGTTTTTGGTTGTGTTGTGAGCATTTGGTCATGAATTAAAATGAAGGAAATGGTTGTTGTTTCATGTTCTTTTGATGAAAAATGGAAGATAGGTGAAGTTGAGCCAAACAAATGAACATGCATGTGCCTTAGATGCTAAAGGGAAAAATCGGCTAACATGTTGTGCTTTAAAATGATGAAATGGAGATTATACTTAAGTAAAATCATAGATATGTGATGATTGATTGGTGATATACATGTTTAAATAACATGCATGCAAGTTATGTGTGAAAGAGTGAATTTGGTAATAAATCTGCTTGGGATAGCAGCAGTAACGTGAGTTTGGAAAATCACTATAAATTGTGGGAGATGAGTTAGAAGCTGAATAAATTATGTAATTAAATCTTAATGAGTCTAGTTTCAAATGAAATAAACGAGAACATATTTTGAATTCTATACAATGAGAAATTTGATTCGTAATGAAGAGTGGTCAGATTAGTCAAACAGTGAAACATGCGAAACTTTGAGAAAACTCTGGTATTGATTGGCTAAACCAAAAATTCTGAAAATTTTATGGATAGAATATATATGAGTCTATTTTCAGGGAAAATTAATGGCACTTGATTTGGAGTTTCGTAGCTCCAGTTATAAATGATTTAGTGACTATTGCTCAGGAAGACAGCTTGCAGTGAAATCATGATTATGTGGTAAACATTGACAAATTTGTTAATGAGTTGCTTATTGATTTCTTATAAGCTTACTCTGGTCTGTAGGTGTGATTGGCTGAATATTGTAAGGGGTTAATACGTAGTTCGTATTTTAATAGTTAGATTAACGTGTTAGTAATCCAATTGTAGGCAGTTCGTGTGTGGATCTCAAATCGACATATAAATGCATAAGCAATGTGTAACTAACACCCTCTTACAGACTAGATCGGCAAAAGCTGAAAAGCCAGTATTTTGAGAACTTGCGAGTGTACGAATGCTCGTGAGATTAATAGTTTGATGTATATGGTAAATTAAAGTGATAAGACTGCAGAGTGCGTGATTCCGTGCATTTCGATGTTTTTGGGCTTAATGGGCCAAAAACGGGATAATGGGCCAATGGGCCCAAGTCGGTAAGAAAATGTGGTAAATGTTTCTGATCGTATGTAAATGGCTATGGTATGCATGAAAACCTTAAGAATAGTTAAATTACTTGAATACCCCTATGTATGGAAAATTACTGTTATACCCCTAGGTGCAAAATTACCATTATACGCCTAGGGTTACTTTTGACTGAAAAGCATGACGATCTGATTCTGTATGATGTATGCCATGATTATATATCTGTTGCATGGGGACATGGGTTATATTATGGAGGAAGCGTCCTGGTGGCTATGCCACAATTATCTGATCTGGTGGCTCTGCCACAATATCTGTATCTGGTGACTTCGTCACAATATCTGGCAACCTTGCTACGATTTCTGTAGTGTGTAGCAGTTGGGTGGGTCGAGTAGTCTCCCCACATGGTGTAAGGCTGGTACGGGGGTGTTATAGATGAATCTGGGTTGAGATTTCTGCATTCATGTAATATTTGTTCTGATCTGTTATGGGCCTATGGGCTTTATTCTAAATTTCTATTCTGGGCTAAGGGCAACTTATTCTATTTCTGTGGTTTGAGCTTATATAAGCTATGGTTGGGTTAATTTACACACTGAGTTTCCCCAAACTCACCCCTTTTATTTTCATCCACGCAGGTAATCCCCAACCATAGTGGGCTTAGAGCTGTGAGGGAATTCGGAGTGGCCACCCGTTCTGAAAGTTTGATTTTCTTCTGGTGAACTGGACACCCTTTTATTTACGTTTGAAGTTTTGGGTTTTTAAATGTAATAAGGCCGCTTAATTATTTTTGTTGGTTTTAATATGTATTACTAAGATAGGTATTACTTATTTTAACTGTTGAAATTGGATAGCTTTAGGGCGCATTTTCAAAAACAACAATTGATTTCAAAATAACACGACAACAAGCAAAGCTTCCGCAATGAAAGTATTTTCCAAAATTAATCACTTTTCCTAAAAATGACTTAATCAAATCGGTTTCCTAGAAATATCCATGACGTTAAGGTGTGGCAATGGCGGTATGCATGTCTAGGATTGGATCCGAAGGGAGCTTGGTACTTAAGCAGTCCGATGGACTCACCACCCCTTTTTCGGTTTCCTACCTGGTGCACAGCTTCCATTCACTTTAACCTATAATAAAATTATCTTTTAAAACACTAAGTTTTTCTGGATCAACAATATAAAATGTTTTGAACGCTTCGACGTGCCATGTCAGATCCGGCCATAACATCTAGGCCGGTTTGAGGTGCTACAACAATGTACATCTTAAGTGTGGGGAGGTTATCCATAAAATTATTAGAAAATCCCTAAATTATGTCTTGTGTTTAAGTAATTTTCTCACATTACTATTAGAATGAATTCTTATTGATTTATGATTATCATTGATGTGTTTTAGATTAAATTCATAGGTAATTGTGGATTGATTATTTAAACTTTAAGACACTAGAGAATCAAACATGATAAGTCTGTAGACACTCAATTTTGCCCGGCCTATTTCAGTATTTAAAATAATAAACCCCAAAAAAACGAAGTCCAAGTTCAGTCCAGAATTACAAATATAATTTGGCCCGAACGGAATGGCCCATTACTTGAAAATATTTAAGGTCCATCTACAAGCTTGACTCATATGGAAATATAATCTTCAATGATATGCAATCTTAGATGTGATATGCAATCTTAGATATGATACAATCTTAGATATGATTGCAATCTTAGATATGATATACAATCTTGAAGATATGATTTTGTAATCTTGGAGATTTAATTTGTAGATATCCTTTAATCTTAACTGTTGATTTAATTGATCTGTACTATTGGATTTGAGGAGGTTCAACTATAAATAGAGGCCTCTCCCTTCATTCTAAATCACTTGAGTTTTGGGAAGCAATAAGAATTCTTGAGAGCATTCACTCAAATTTCTCTCCCTCTTGCGTTCTTACTCTCTGTGGTTTGTTCTTATTTTATTCTTCGTCTATCTTAGTTTTTCAACCCATTTTTATTTTAATTTCTTCATTTTCAAATATGTATATTTTTCCTATCTTTTATACATTTGATTATGTATTTTATATATCATAATATTTAACCTTTTATATAGTTTATTTTCAAATATATATTTTCTATGCATGTGTATATATATTATATAATCATTTCATTATAAATATAAATTCTTTTACATATTTGATATTTTATACATTATTTTCTAAACCAATATATTTTATATTTTTATATAATTATTATTCTTATAAATATATTTTTATTATATATTATATTTTAAATTTATTATTAAATATCACATTTTTTATATGCTCATTCTATTTATCAATTGTTTATATTATATATATATATATATATATATTTTTAAACTTTTGTTTTTTTATTATTATACAATATTTGTTTTACTTTAGAATTAATGTATTATTGTTATGTTATGTATTTCATATGTTATGTAATATCTTAGACTTTTATAATTTACTTTCAAATGCATATTTTTATATATGTACATTGATATATTGTATTATATGCATCATTTTCATTTATTAATCCATTCATGTGTACATTAAATTATTGGATTGTATATTTTATATTTTATATTTTATGTAGATTCTATTTATCCATTTGCTATGCTTGTCATCTATTTTTACTCATACATATTTTACATTAATATTTACCATGTTTTTATATTATTTAATGTTTTATTTATGATATATTGTATATAATTAGTGCATTTATTATGCTTTCTTTTGGGTATATTTCTATTTGGTTAGCATGATTATTTTTATTATTCTATTTTACCCTCTATATAGTGATTGCATTTATATAAAGTGTTATAATACTTTGTAATATCGCTATTTGAATATCTATGTTTCAGTAATATAGAATTGTCACTTTAAAAGGTCATTTAAAACAATATTTAAAAGTTTTATAAAAATAAAAAGGCAATGCTTAGTATTTGAAAGCTTGAGAAAAGTAATGCCCTAACTTATTGGGTTGCAACTTTTCTCGTTGAGTTCGAATAGTCAAGTACCCTTCTAAGTTTTTAAGATTTTCAAAATACGAGCAACTATCTTGGAATTTCAAAGCGTTGTGTCCTAACTTATTGGATGTGGCGATTTGTCATTTCGAGATAGGGATTTCCAAAAGGTTAACTTAGTGTCAATGTTTTGATACGAGTGAACCCAAATTTTCAAAATCAAAGTATTTTAAAGAGGATTACATATTAAAATTTTTTAAATTTCTGACATTAAAGACATTTGATAATCAAATAGGTACCAATTTTTGGGCGTTACGAGGGTGCTAATCCTTCCTCGTACGTAACCAACTCCCGAACCCGTTCTTTTATTTCGTGGACCAAAACTAATGATTTTAAAACAAAATGTTTTAAAGGTGATCCAATAACACCTAAAAAGATTGGTGGCGACTCCCGTTTTGGTTTTTTAAAATTGATTCCCATTTTCCAAAACTCGATTTGAAAATGGTTTTGACAAAGTCTATTTTCAGAATTAAAAATTTTAGGTTGTTTCCCTAAATTGAAGTATTACCTTGAAGCTTGAGATTTGCAAGATTAACATAAAAAACCATAATTTTTGTGAGATTTTGAGCCTTTAAAGCATACACTTTTCCTCACTCTATTATTGGTTATGAACGTGTCAATACTGATTGGTTATTCTAGAACTTACTTCGATTATACATGTCGAGACCACACCTTTGATTTGATATACGGAGATGATAAAGGCACCTAGGTTTTAACCCACTTATCCCATAAGCCTACCTTCATAATTAACCCTTAGTGAACCCCCTTTAAGCCTAACAAACCGTTTCTTGATTTACCCATTAATATTAACCTATAACTCATTTTTGATTCATTGAGAATTGTTTCCCGTTTTATTGACTCCCTTTTTGTCGAGATTTGATTTGGTTAATTGCTTAACTATGTTCTTTTGCTCCAGTTGTTAAATTTTCTCTTATTATCCATTGCTCTAAAAAAATGAAAAAAAAGTGAAAAAAAAATACATTTATGTTGATTATTACTAGTTCTATGTTTTTGAGCTTAAGTAGTTAATTTCATATTCTGAAAAGAAGCTTGTGTTATTCTTTAATAATTTCGATTGAAGTAATTATTCAGTATTAGTTTATTTTTCTAGTTAGGTAATTTATCAATTCAATCTCGATTCTAACCCTCTTTTTCAACCTTTATCCACACCTTTAACCCAAGCCCCGTTACAACCCTTTAAAGACCTTTTGATTTGTGTATCATATCATTTTATAGTGGTGGAGATTTGATTTTCATGCAAGCCTATGGTAATGACTTTTCATAATTGACTTCCGAGTGCTTAATTTTTGAACCTTAAACACTTTGAATGGTTTGAGTGAATCTTTAGCGAGGATGTAAAATCTTGTCGATTTTGAATTAAAGGTAATCACTTAGATAATGGGGGATACCTATGTTTTCATGTCTTAAAAAAATGTGTGACTTGGATTGTTTGAATCTTTAGGGATCTTTTAGTTGAATTATCAATGTGTGATTATTTGTGAATTATAACAAAACATTATTGATGAGAATTACAAGTTGAGAAAGATTAATTTTAATTGTGAGTTAAGGATTTTGCTTGAGGATAAGCAAATGCTTAAGTGTGGGGATATTTGATAAGCCATAAAAGTAACATGTTTTTAGTCTCATTCTTGATGCGTTTTTGGATAATTTATTATATGAATTAGTGAATTTGATGCTCCTAATCTTTTAAATTCATGTTTCTATACTTAGGTGAGCATAAGAGAGCGAAAGGAGCGAAAAACGAGCCAAAATCAGGCAAAAAGAGCTATTTCCAGGATCCACACGGGCTGGCCACACGTCCATGTGCCAGTCCGTGTTGATTTCACACTTTGCTTCCCTGTTACGCAGAAAAACCCAATTTTTAGAGTTTTTGAGCATTCTAAAGTCTATAAATACACACTAGAAGAGGACCTAAGGGGGCACGGGGAGTAAAACACAGAAATTACTGAAGCAGGATCTCCTTCAATACTGAAGATCTCTATTCAATTTCTTTAGAAGTTTTTGGTTTTCTTTATATTTTGTTGTTTTCCTATTTTTGAGATGTTTTCCTTTCCAAGTATGAACTAAATTCCCTAAATACCTAGGGAAGATGAAACCTATGATAGATCTTATTATTTGATTTTTCTAAATTACATGATAAATATTTGTTCCTCATCTCAATTATGTTTACTTACCTTCATGTTTAATGTTTCCAGGATATTAATTCATTATTGATGTGCTGATTCAGTGGAGCAAAATTCCTTGTTTAAGAGTAAATCTGACATAATTGAGTGGAGTTGCATGCAATCCTAGAAATAGGACGACATAAATCTACCAGATTAAAGTCAAATCTAATAGGGGAATCCATAGATCGAGTTAATGCGACAATAGGGGTTTTAATTAGAAATAGATTTAATTAATCAACCTAGAGTCAGTTATTTTTACTCTCAAAAGAGATATTAATATAATTTAGGGATTTTTACAGATCAAGTCAAATAAATAAATCGTTTAATTCAGATTTAGAATAATAAGTGAAGTCTAGGTGGATTCTTTCTTGGGTATTATCTCTCTCATAAGGTTTCTTCAATTATTTTCCCAATTCGCTTTCTGCTGCTTAGTAATTAGTTTAGTTTAATTTTAAATGAAAAACAGCCCTTCAATTTATAGGCTAAATATTAAAAAGATAGTAATTACTAGTACTTTTAGTCCTCGTGGAGACGATATTCCCGACTCACCATAGCTATACTACCATTCGATAGGTGCATTTGCCTTTATCGTATTTTAGTTAGTTCGTGATGTCATCACATCCTAGCTTGGTTCAACATTTACCAAAACATACAACATATTGACCATTCTAAATCCATTTAAAACATACCATAAAGGACCTTATAAACATGCATAACATGGTGACCAAAGTGGTATAATTTGTCAAGGCACCAAATGGTACCAAATCAACATGACTTCCAAAGTTTAAACATGCCAAAATATCAACAACACATTCATCAAAATATCATTACAAATCACCCTATACATGCCTTTATAAACTTTGGCCAAAATTTTCAAAAACTACCGAAGACAGATGGATAGTGTGACTTGAGTGCCGATCCGACCGTCCAAGCTTCAAAGTATCTACAAGAACAGAAAATAACACAAGTAAGATCATTGAAGCTTAGAAAGTTCAATGTATGAAAAATGGTAAATCTTACCGAGGTAAATAAAATAAATCATTTAATAATAACTCAACTACATGTGCTCCCTGTCATCCAAAATCTCAACCTGGTGAATCGCATAATTCCATTCAAAGCTCAAATGCATGTCATAACTATCAAAATCACCAAACAAGTTATGATTAAGATATTTACGATCTTATGAATGACTTACGAATATGAGTACATAGATATTCCAACTGAAACATGCCAATTGGTTTGAACAGCTAGTCCAACACACCGAAAAATGTTGAACACGTCAAAACAAGGAGTATAACATGAGAGTTCACAATAAATGTTGAACGTCGGCCTATTCAGGAAAGATGTATATATCATGCCACATCAATCTCCATTTCAATCCCTCACATATCATGCCAACATTCGATTGTACTCTATCCCGCATCCAACCGATCCAAGTATTGAAATTCAATAACATTTCTCAAATAACTTTACATCATCTATAACCAAATATATCTATTACATCATACTATATCATCAAAAACTTCATATAGACGTTAAATTATAAGCCATACAAACTTACCTGGATTGAATTCTAGTAGTTGCAGATGTTTAGGGACTAATTCATGATTTTTCCTTTTTCACGTATATCAACAGGGCCTTGATCTAAAATGTAAAATTTCTCAATTATTAGCTTGTATTTCACCTTCCAATTTACTTTACATTTTATACCCTTTTATTTTTCTAATTTACACAATTACCCCTAACTTTTTCAACTTTTGCAACTTTTGCAATTTAGTCCCTTAACCCAAAAATCATCAAATTAGCCATTTTTCTCAACTCAACATTATAGCCGAATATTCTAGGCCCTTAAAAAATCCCTGCTAAACATAAAATTCACTATCAAACCTTGTAATTTTGACATTTTCACAATTTAATCTTCAAATCAAAATCTAACAAAAATCACTTCATAAAACTACCAAATACCACGATCAAAGCTTCAAATACATAGTTATCATCAACAACATTCAAGATTCATCGATGGAAACATCTAAAATTTTTAACAGATTCAAAAACAAAGGTACGGGCTAGTTGGACCTAGTTGCAACGATATCAAAAACATAAAAACTACAAGAAACGGGTATAAAAATCACTCACATGCAAGGCAATAAGTTTGGCTGATTCTCCAAGCTAGGTTTTTTTATATTTTCAGCCATGGAGGAAGGCAAATGAAGAAGAAAGACTTATTTCTTTACTTAATTTTGTTTTGATTTTGTTTTAATTACAAAATTGCCATTATACTTAATTTAATTTCAATTTTTCTTTAAAATTCACTCCAAAACCGTCCACTATCAACAAATAAGGTTTAATTGCCTTATTGGCCCTTCCACATTTATTAGTTAAGCTATTAAATCATCTAAAGCAATAGTTACTAAGTTTTGCACCTTTTACAATTTAGTCATTTTTCTTTAATTAACTATCTAAATGTTAAAATTTCTTAACCAAATTTTAATACGAATCTAATGACTCCATAAATATTCTATAAATAATATTTATGATTCAAAACAATAGAAATTTTTAGTCCCGAAACCACTATTCCATCACCACTAAAAATCGAGTTGTTACATATATGCTAGCCCATGAGGCAAGTGAAGGTGTTTTTCTTGCTGCTCACAGAGAAGTAAAGTTCAACAACTTTGGGAAGAAATTTGAAACCTCAAGTAAGAGCAAAGTTGTTGTTTCTTCCATCAGTGGCCAGAATAGAAAGTTTCCACCATGTTCTATTTGTAAGAAGACAAATCATGCTGAAAAGAATTATCGATTCAAAGGAAAAGACAAGTCCAAATTTTAGTTTATTTTTTTCCAAAATTCTAGACATACTAAAAAGTTTTGTTGGGCCAAGGAGAAGTAAGCAAAAAATCAAGATTAACAGCAAGCAAATGCAACTGAAGAGAACCAAGAGCAATGTGAGCATTTGTTTATGGTTTCTCATGTTGTTAAACCAGTCATATGACACCTGTGGCTGCATACTTTAACTCACTTGGTAAGTCCTTTAAGACAAATGTGAAGCTGGAAAATGTTGTTACGATTCAGGTTCAAGGAATAGATTCAATTTTTGTAAATACTTTACAAGGTAAAATGACAATCTATAATCTTCTTTTTATTCCTGATTTAGACTAATGTCTTTTGAGCATTCCTCAAATGATTAAAAATGGTTTTAGTGTTTAGTTTAAGGGTAATTTCTATAACATATTTTATGTTTATGGTTCTAAGTTTGCTGATCTGAAAATGAAAAATAGTAGTTTTTATTTGAAGCTTGATGTTGATTGTGAACGTGTGTGCTTTGCTAAGGATGATGTCAATCCTCTTTGGCATAAAAGGATAGGGAATTTTAATCTTAGAACTTGAAATATATGCAATCAAATGGTTTTGCAACAGATATGCCTGAACTGAATGTGTGTGATGATAAATGTGACAGTTGCCAAATTGGGAAGTCACATATGCTGTCATTTTCTCATGTTGGTGTGAAGAGAGAAATTATGAAATTAGAGTTAGTTCACTTTGATTTGTATGGTCCAATGCAAACATTTTCTTTGAATGGTAGCAAATATATTATATTGTTTATAGATAATTTGATAATGATGTATTGGGTGTATATCTAAAGTCCAAGATGAATGTATTGTCAACATTTAAAGAATTCAAGAAACTCTATGAAAATCGGTGTGATTGTAAGTTGAAGATCTTAAGAACAAATAATGGTGGAGAGTACGTGTCCAAAGATTTCAATGATTTTTGCAAAGACTCTAAGATTCATCATTAGCTCACTGTTCTTTACACTCCTCAACAGATTGGAGTTTGTGAAAGGAGAAATAAAACTGTTTTGGAGATGTCAAGATGTGTGTTGTTTGAAAAACATCTTACAAATTTGTTCTGGGCAGAAGCTGTATCAACATATGTGGACTTGTTGAACAGGTTAAAAACTAAGGCTATAGATGGGAAAACTCTTGATGGTTACTAAAAACTAACTATAAATATGACTAAGGCAAGCACACCTATCGAACAATAGTATAGTTATGGTAAGTAGGGAATATCGTATCCACGAGGACTAAAAGTACTAGAATTACCGTTTTTCTATTATTTAGCCGACAAATTGGAGTGATTGTTTTTAATCTAAAATTACTAATCTGATTTATCTAATGCAATAGAGAATGAAAGAAGAAAATAATCGAAGATAACCAATAAGATAGACAATACCCAGGAAAGAATCCACCTAGACTTCACCTATTATTATGAATATGAATTAAATGATTTATTCACTTATGTCTTGATCCGTAGAAATCCCTAAATTATGCTAATATCTCTTTCGAGAGTAAGAACAACTAAATTTAGGTTGATTAATTGAAACCTCTTTCTAATTAAAACCTATATTGTCGCATAAACTCGATTTATGGATTCCCCTATTAGATTTGACTCTAATCCAGCAGATTTATGTCATCCTATTTCTAAAATTGCATGAAACTCCACTCAATTATACTAGATCTATTCTTAAACAAGGACTTTTGCTTCATTGAAATAAGCACATTAAACATGAATTAATATCTCAAAAATATTAAAACATGAAATAAGCATACATAATTGAGAACAAGAATTAAGTATTTATCGCGTAAAAACATAAATTAAATAATAAGATTCATCATAGGTTTTATCCTCCCTAGATATCTAGGGATTTAGTTCATAATCCTGAATGAAACATCTCACAAGACATAAAGAAACTCAATAAAACATCGAAAGAAATTAAATAGAGATCTTTGATCTTGAGGGAGATTCGCTTCCAAGTTGATTCTGATTCCGTTCTTCGAGTCTTTTCTTTGATCTTCTTTTTGTGTCCCCTTAGATCATCTTCTTCTAATTGGTATTTATAGACTTTAGAATGCTCAGGAAGCCTAAAATTTGGGTTTTTTTCACGTATCTGGGAAGCAAGTTGCGAATCGACACGGGCTGGCACATGGGCATGTGCCCAGCTCGTGTGTCTCACACGAGCGTGTGCCTAGGCCGTGTGGAAATGCCCGAGCTGTATGGATCCTGAAAATAACTCTTTTTATCTGATTTTGGCTTATTTTTCGCTCCTTTCACTCCCTATGCTCACCTAAGATAGAAACATGAATTTAAAGGATTAGGAGCATTGAATTCACTAATTTACATAATGGGTTAAAAATATGTTACTTTTATGGCTTATCAAATATCCTCACACTTAAGCGTTTGCTTGTCCTCAAGCAAAATCCTCAACTCACAATTAAAATTAATCTTTCTCAACTTATAATTCTCATCAATAATGTTTTGACATAATTCACAAATAACCATACATTGATAATTCAACAAAAAGAGCACTAAAGATTAAAAACAATCCAAGTCGAACATTTTTAAAGCATGAAAACATAGGTATTTCCCCTTATCTAAGTAATTACTTTTATTTCAAAATCAACAAGAATCGACATCCTGACTAAAGGTTCACTCAAATTACTCGAAGTGTTTAAGGTTCAAGAGTAAGCACTCAATAGTCAAACAATAAAAGTCATTACCATAGGCTTGCATTAAAATCAAATCTCCACTATTATAAAATGATATGATGCACAAATCAAAAGGTCTTTAAGAGGTTGTAATGGGGCTTAGGTTAAGGGTGTGGAGAAAGGCTGAAAAGGTTGGTTAAAATCGTGATCGAATTGATAAATTACAAAACTAGAAATGTAACACCCTAACCTTTATTCGTCGTCAGAACAGGGTTACAAAGCATTATTGGACTTTTTAGATCAAATACGAACATTCAACAAATCAATAAACATGCGCTTCATAGAGTAATCATATTGTCCCTTTTATGGGCCCGTAAAATTTCAAATTTTTTCCTAGGTGCAGGGCACACATGCTTGTGTGGCCAAGGGACACACCCGTGTGACCCTATGGCATGCCCGTGCTTCAAACCGAATCCTATCCTATGTAACTATCTGGTTTACCTTACATGGCCAAGTCACATGTCGTGTGCTAAGCCGTGTGGTCAATTTATTTTTCAAAAATTAGGTGCAATTTTCACACTACAAGAGCACATGCCCGTGTGCTAGTTGTGTGTCTAACACGGTCCAATCACACGCCGGTGTGTCTGGCTGTGTGGACTTAAAATGAACCTTTAACATCAATTTTACCAACCCTGCAAAATTAAACAACAAGCAACTCAAAAGCCAATCATTCATCCACTTCAAAACATGATTAAACACCTCTAAAACTTGTCAATATAGCCATCCTAAGTGCCTAATCATTGAACCCTCATAGATACCTTACTTATATTATTAAAACAATCCAACTAATCATCAATCAAACCAATTTCTAAATCATACCAATTTAACCCAAATTTTTCCTATTCATTCATACTTTGCAATAGCGTTAACATACCAATTTATAACTTCAACTTAACACATATGTTTATATATAAACAACCAGTATCATCTTATAAAATTATTTACAAACACTTCCCAAAATGACAAGTACATGTCAATTTCAAAAAGAAATATACATCACTACATTTTGAGTTCGGGATTGTTACGGATGCTGATTTGACGATCAACTTTAAGTACCTAACCTGTGCACGGAAAACAAACCGTACGCTGAGTATAAACTCAGTGGTATTTCTATAATCTGAATACTTTTAAAGCAAGAATTTATAATATTTATACATCTAATCTCACATAACAAAGATCATTCAAACAAATAAACAATTCCATAAACATATCATTCATAACACTTTCAATTCTCATCTCTTGCTATTTCAATCTCATAAATGCTATCCAAATAGCTTTTCTAAATATGATACACAATTCATTTTCATTTCACATTCAATGTTTTTCAATACCAATCATAGCATATTTTCCATTAGTTTCCCTTATTAACATGACTCAGACTCTGATGGATATACGGATCCAACCAAAACACACCAATTTGGCACCCAATGCCTCATCAAATAATTCGAAGCAATAAGTTGACACCTAGTGTCTCATCGGCCATGCTGAAGTAAGTTGGTACCTAGTACCTCATCGAATTTATCCGAAGTACAAATTTGACACCCAGTGTCTCATCAACTCGAAGTCAAATTATCCCTGAAAACTTCCAATCCTATGGCATGCCAACTATATCCGACTTAGCCCGATACAGTTAATAGGGTTTCAATTTCACAATTCAATATCAATCAATATCAAATTTCACTTTTTCACATAATCACATGTACGATGAATTCAATTTAATTCAATATCAAAATGTCATATACTCACCTCAATCACTTACCATAAACACTAAATCAAAATATAACAATTAAAAATTAAATTCGGATTATAGAAATACAAATCGTAATTTCCGAGTCACTCTTCGTCGACTTTTTCCTTTTCTTTCTTTGCCGATGTTTTCGGTACAACGTTAGCTATAGAAATTAAAACAATTTAAAATCATTAATACACACAATTTCATATTGAATATTTCAATTTATATTCAACTTTTGCACAAATTCTAATTTAGTCCTTAAATCAAGGCTAACTCTATTTTTTCCAAAACTAATTCCATATCATATTCAATTTCCACTTTAGACTAATTTCAACTCTCTAAATTTATCATAAAACCTTAATTTTGAAATTTCACAATTTAGTCATTATTGCTCAAAACTTATGATTTATTCTACAACTCAATCCCTTTTTCATTTCTAACTTAAATTTCTATCAATTTAACCCCTAACGCTTCAATTTATTCAACATGAACAACATCTAAAAATCCAATAACTTTTAAAATTTCAACATAAGTCAAGTAGTATTTTGTTCTAGGACTCTAAAAACATCAAAATTACAAGAAAATGGGCTAAATTGACTTACTAAATAAACTTCAAACCTTAAAACCCTAATTTTTCTTTCTTTCTTTCCTTTCTTTTCTTTTCTTTTCTTCCTTCCCTGTTTGGTTCCACCCTTTTTCTCTTTTTCTATCTTTATTTTCTTTATTTCTTTTATTTACTTTAAATTTCACTAATATAATATAATAATATAATAATATATAATACTTACTTATATAATAAGTAAATACATAATTATTATAAATACATGTATATAAATATTACACATGTCACTAAAAATACCATACACTTGTCAAGATTTGGTTTAATTACTTATTTTGTCCCTTCACTTTTCTCTAATCTATAATTCAATTTTTACTCTTTATTCAATTCAATCCTTGTACTTAATTAACCTTAATTCAAGCTAATTCACCTAACCAAAACCTAATTAACCATTCAACTAACTTCGTAAATATTTCTAATAACTATTTATGAATCTGTTTTACGAAAACGGAGACCCAAAAATACACTTTTCGATTCCCGTGACTATCGGGCCATTACAATTCTCCCCCTTAATAAATTTCATCCTCGAAATTTACCTAAAAAGAGGTGGGGGTACTGAGATTTCATAGTTTCTTCCGGTTCCCAAGTTGCTTCTTTAATACTATGACTTCGCCACAATACTTTCACTAATGGAACTCATTTACTACATAACTCTTTCACTTCTCAAGCTAATATCTCGACTGGTTCTTCTTTATATGACAAATCAGGTCAAATTTCAATATCCTTTGTCAAAATAACATGAGAGGGATCTGATCTGTATCTTTTGAGCATGGAAACATGAAAAACATCATGAATTTTTTGTAATTCCGGAGGCAAGGCTAAACGGTAGGCAACTGGCCCAACTCTTTCTACAATCTCATACGGCCCAATAAAACGAGGACTCAATTTTCCCTTTCGACCAAATCTCAAAATTTTCTTCCAAGGCAATACTTTAGGAAATACTTTATTGCTGACAGAATACTCAATATCCCGACATTTCAAGTCTGCATTTGATTTCTGTCTGTCGAAAACTCCGTTTCTTGAATTAACTCCGGCCCAATTATTTTTCTTTCATTCAATTTCATCCAACACACATGTGATTGACATTTACGACTATATAGAGCTTTATACGAAGCCATTTGAATACTTGATTAGAAACTACTATTGTATACAAATTCAGCCAATGGTAAAAAAAGTTCCCAACCTGATTCAAAATCAATAACACAAGCTCGAACCATATCTTCCAAAATCTGAATAGCTCGCTCAAATTTCCCATCAGTCTGCGGATGGAAAGCTGTACTAAAATTGAGTCGAGTACTAAGTAATTCATGCAACTACCTCCAAAATCTCGATGTAAATCGCGGATCCCGATCAGAGATTATTGATACAGGAATACCATGCAATCTCACAATTTCCCGAATGTAGATTTTAGCCAGTTTTTGGAGTGACCAATCAGTTCTAACTGCTATAAAATAAGCTGTTTTTGTAAGCCGGTCAACAATCACCCAAATAGCATTTTTCTTACTTGCCAACAATGGTAACCCCGTTACAAAATCCATTGTAATACAATCCCATTTTCATTTAGGAATGTTAATAGGTTGAAGTAGTCCAGTAGGAACTTGATGCTCTGCCTTTACTCATTGACAAGTTAAACATTTAGCTACATACTCAACTATATCTCTTTTCATTCCTGGCCACCAATATGATTCTCGCAGATTCCGATACATTTTTGTTCCTCTAGGGTGCAAAGCAAAAAGACTATCATAAGCTTCTCAAAGTATCAACTCTTTTAATTCAAAAACATTCGGGACACAAATCTGATTACAAAATCTCAAACAGCCATGCTCATCAATGCTAAAATTTTTTATCATGCCATTCTGAACCATTTCTTTCTTCTTTACTAACTTGTCATCTTCTAGCTATGCTGACTTAATTCGATCAAACATCACTGGTTTAATTCTCAATTCAACCAAAAGACTTTCATCATCACTAATATTCATCTATGCAAACATTGCTCGTAATTCAATTGCTGCTTTTCTACTCAATGCATCAACTACAATGTTTCCCTTTCCTGGGTGATAATCAATAACACAATCATAGTCTTTTAAAAGTTCTATCCACTGACGTTGTCTCAAATTTAACTTTTTTTTAGATAAAAGATACTTGAGACTGTTATGATCGATATAAATATAGCATTTCTCACCATATAAGTAGTGCCGCCATATTTTTAAAACAAAAATCACAACAGCTAGCTCAAAGTCATGCGCCGGATAATTACTTTCATGTGGTTTCAATTGTCGAGATGCATAAGCTATCACTTTTCCATCTTGCATCAAAACACAGCTGAGACCATTCAAGGAAGCATCACTGTAAATAACAAAAGCTTTTCCCAATTTAGGTAATGTCAAAACTGGTGCTTCAGTCAACATTTGCTTTAACTTCTCAAAATTTTCTTGGCAATGATCATCCTAAACAAACAGAACATTTTTATGTAGTAACCTTGTCATCAGTAAAGCTATTTTTCAAAATCCGTTTACAAATCTTCGGTAGTAACCAGCTAGTCCAAGGAAACTATGAACCTCTGATACATTTCTTGGTGCATTCCACTAAACAATTGCTTCAATCTTCTTGATTAGACAGTAGCTCTTTTCAACTGGTCAAATAGATCATTAATACGGGGTAACAAATATCGATTCTTGATTGTTACCTTATTCAATTACCGATAATCAATACACAATCGCATTGAACCGTCTTTCTTTTTAACAAATAGAACTGGAGCTTCCCAAAGTTATGTACTAGGATGAATAAAACCATGGTCCAATAAGTCTTGCAATTGTACTTTCAATTCTTTTAACTCTGTAGGCGACATATGGTAAGGGGGTATTAACACTGAAGCTGTACCAGGATATACTTCAATTGCAAATTTGACCTCCCGATCTGGTGGTAATCCCAGTAATTCTTTAGGAAATACATCAGGAAATTCACAAACAATTCAGATTTTACTGCATTGACTTTCAACAGAATCTGATTGATGACATAAGCTAGAAAGGCTGCACAACCCTGATAAAGAAGCCTATTAGCTAGAATCACTGAAATGATATGGGTTGACCCACTGGTTCGAATACCATTTACTTCAATCTTATCTCCATTCACTTTGAACAATAAACTTCTTTTTACAACAGTCTAAAATCACCCCTTGCTCGGAAAGCCAATCCATTCCTAGAATTATATCAAAATCACCAAACGACATTATCAACAAATCAACAGAAAAGATTCTTGTAACACTCCTAACCCGTATCCGTTGCCGGAATAAGGTTATGAGGTATTAATTGACTGAACAAAACTTCTATAAGGTCAAAGATACTTACCAGACATAAATTATCAACAATGCAAACATGTCTCATTGATTTTCCATAAGAGCTCTTATAAATTTCCAAAATGACTCACTATCAAAACATAACCGAATATCTAATAACAAATTAACTACTATCAAGTTATAACTAAAACATTTCACCACATTAGTTCAATTATAAGGATTCTCTAAACAAAATGAGCAAGCCATCTTCGCATGGCTATAATGTATACAAAGTCGAAATATCATTCTACCTATAGTCTATCCTATACATGCCTTAAACCATGATGATATACAATCTTCTCAACTCACATAATGACTCGATAGTGTGATGATATCTCCGGCCCTTCCAACTCGAGCTAAAGTATATACCTATAAGAAATGGAAAAGAGAACACGGAGTAAGCTTCAATTCTTAGTAAGTTTTAAGCAATGCAAACAATTAATTTACTTATAGATCGATTATTCAAATTTTCAAGAAATCATTCCTAGATAATTGCCATTTTGGACAAGTATCCATGAACATAATGCATATTAAGCAAATTCACCTCACTTGAATCTGAACTCAATTAAAACCAAATATTTAAATTACAAATAAGATCATAAGAACTCGAAAAGCATCTCCTTAACAAGTTTTAACCATGTTTGCAACAAAATCACAAATTCACTACAAGCTGTCTTCCTAAGCAATAGTCACTAAATTATTTATAACTGGATATAAGAAACTCCAAATCAAGTACCGTTAATTTTCCCTGAAAATAGACTCATATATCTTCCATCCATAAAATTTTCAGAATTTTTGGTTTGACCAATCAATACCATATTTTTATTGAAGTTTCCTATATTTCACTGTTTGACTAATCTGACCACTCTTCACTACGAATCAAATTTCTCATTATAAAGAAATCGAAATATGTTATCGTTTATTTCATTTGAAACTAGACTCATTAAAGAGTCTAAGACTATAAATTTTATCTTATAACCATTTTTGTACCATTTATAATGATTTTCTGAAAACAGAATAGGGGACCTCGAAGTCATTTTGACTCTATTCCACGCCACTTCAAATATCTCATTATTGGAAATTCTTTTGCTTACACGGTTTCTTTTATAAGAAACTAGACTCATTAATATTTCATGACATAATTTATTCAGCCTCTAACTCAACTTCCACAATTTATGGTGATTTTCCGAAATCACATTACTGCTACTGTCTCAAGCAGATTTATTACCCATTCTTTGCATTCATATTATTTAACATGTGTATCACCAAATCAATCTCATATAACCTTTCACCATAACTGAATACACACATACACATATGAGATTTTCACATATACTTCTCATTTCGCATTCATGATTCAATTCCGATCAATCTAACATATAAAAGTATATAATACATACCTGACCAACTTAATGTATTGAACATATTCAATGGTAGTTTACTACGAACATTCGAAATCATAATCTTACTCCAATCATCGGCATTAAGTTTGCTAGGTTTAAAACCCAAATCCAATCACCACCACAAAGCATACGGGACTTTAAGCCTGGATATAATACCAGCACAAAGCCTGCGGGACTTTAGCCCGGATATAACACCAGCACGAATGCCTTCGGGACTTAGCCCGGATATAACACCAGCACGAATGCCTTCGGGACTTAGCCCGGATATAACACCAGCATGAATGCCTTCAGGACTTAGCCCGGATATAATTCTCCATTATCGTGCACACATATATATATATATATCATAACACATTAGCATTTCATTTACATTACTTGAACACAAGCACAACATGCTTATCAACCATTCCACTTTCGGCTCAATAGCCATATACAAAGAACACGATTTCGTTTCGCTATCCAACATGATTTCTATAACCATTCGGCTACAAGTCATATGCACAAATTATTTATCCCACTACGTAATTCAAGTAGAACCCATAGGTCACAATTTATTTATTATACTTATATACCATGATTTTATCAAATCATAAGCTAAGTTTCATTACTCAAAGACTTACCTTGACTGTCGTCGAATGACTACGGATATGCTATTCGGTTAGTTTAGCTTTTTCCCTTATCCGAATTAGGCTCCTTAAGCTCTTGAGCTAGATTAAACAAATTCACTTGTCACTAATTCATTAATCATGCCTTTTATTTGGTTATATTATAATTCGCTCATAACAAGAATTTCAACTATTACTTAAAATGCATTCTTTGACACATACATTTCAAAACCAATATAATTCTTTCATTCATGAACACATTCGGCTATGTTAAAATAATTTTTTTAACAATTTAAGCATCCTCTTCTATCAACTAATATGAGATTTCATACATTAACATTTCACTCAATTCACATATTAAATATTTTAACCCTCCTTCACTACATGACAACAAAACCTCAACCATTTAACATATAACAACAATTTTCCTCAATTCATCTCCTAAGTTCACTTTCGGCTCTTACACAACAAATAAATAATTAACTTTTAATTTCAATATTTAGCAAACTCAAACATTATCTTTCATCCATTACTAATTCAAAACATTAAAATATTCAAGATCCAACACATAGTAGCCAAAACCGAATATCATAAGCTAATGACTTCACCTTAAACTAACTTATTAAGCCTTTAAATCAACTTCTAACCATCTCACATTTAAAATTATCCATCATCTAATCTTCATGCTTACATGCCATAACCGTATGGTTCTTATCACACTTGGACCACAAAATGCATAAATTTCACAAATTCTAATTACTATCATAAGCTCAATTTAGCTAACACTCAATTAAATACTTACAATTTAGCACTAATTTAGCATTTCAACATAGCCGATTGTCATTAAACAATTAAGCCACAAATATTAAATTTTATCAAACTCAACCAATTCAAGAATTAACAAGCTCAAACCTTATCCTTCTACCATATCTATTTCAAAACATTAACACACTATCCATGAAGTAGAAAACTTTCATGGCCGAATATACATGACAACACCAAACTTAAAATTTACACATGGGTTAAGTAAAAGACTTAGCAACTATCTCAAATTCACTAAAATTTTAAAAGCAAACTCATAGAACATACCTTAATTCAAGATATCTAAAGGACCGAATGCTTAGCTTGAACCTTTCTTTCACTTACGGCAATGGAAGAAGGAATATGGAAAACATTTTTTTTTTTTGTCACCCTTTTTCCTTTTATTTAATTTTGTTTTCATGTTTTAAATTCATTTCATTTAATAATGTATATATATAAAATACATATATTTAACTCAAGCAATCAACATGGTCGGCCACTAATTTGGAAATGGCAAATTTGACATGCAAATCCTCATCTATTAAATCATATAATGTTTGGCCATTAAAAAAAATTTAACCAAGCACATTTTCTAAGTTTCCAACTTAAGTCCTATTTAATGATTTCACATTCAAATAATAAAAATCATTGCATCAATTTTTCACACATGCATCATCTCATATAATAGACATGAAATTTAACATTTAATTATTTTCATGACTCGGTTTTGTAGTCTCGAAACCACTTCCCGACTAGGGTCAAATTAGGGCTATTACAATTCTTTTTTGTATCATTAACAGACATCTTCGACATACTTGATCCACTACCATAATTTGCCCCAACGGACTAGACACCACTATTGATACTCTAGACATTTCAGATTTTAAACTTCCTGACTCAACCAATTTTGTATTAACAAATAAGTGTGAAGATCCTTGATCTATTAAAGTATAAACAGGTTCTGAATGCAATAAAAATATACCTGTCACCACATCATGTTCATCACCCTCTTCACGGCTCCATACAATATATGCTCGACCTGGTACTCTGGCTTCTGATTGTTGAATAGCAACATCACTTCCTTTTCTAGCACTACCCCTGGAAATGAACCGCTTCGACCTAATCCATGACCTTTAGAAGTAGGCACATATCTTTGACAAGTAACAGGTGTAGCATTTTCATTCTTCGGGCAATCCTTAACAAAATTCTCTAAAGATCCGTAACGAAAACAACCTCGTGTTAATTTCCAACACTCATCTCGATGCTTTTTCCCACAATGTTCACAATCCGGTATTTCAGTATCCTGAGATGGACCTCGTACACTACCAGTAGAAATTGTCATTTGTCTTCCACTGTGTCTATCACCTCTGTCTGATTTGAAACTCGATCTCCAACTACCACGAGATTCTTTTAATCTTTTGGGTTGCAGATTTGAACTAATAGCTCTAGAATGTTTCCCAATTGAACAAGTATTTTCAGGCATTTTGTCAAGACCCAGTACTTGTTCAACCATCTTTGCCCTCTCAACCAAATCTACAAATTCAGTGATTCTGTGGGATACCAGTTGCACACGTAACTCATCACGTAAACCTTGTGAAAATCACTTGCAATTGTTAGCTTCAGTTGGCACAAATTCAGCTGCATATCTACCGAGTCTGGAGAATTCCTGTTCATAATCAACTATTGACATCTCACCTTGTTTTAACATTAAGAACTCTTGTTTTCTGTCCTCAATGTACAACTCGCCCATATATTTCTTTTGAAATTCTCTTTGAAAAAAATCTCAGTTTACATATTCTGCCAGTACATGTCGTGTTACTGATTCCCACCAAACATATGCTTCTCCATGCAGTAAAGAAACAACACATAATAAACTTTCTCGGGGAGTATACTCAAGTTGCAGCAAAATTCTTTTTGTAGATTCTATCCAATTTTAAACTGTAGATGGATCAACTCCTTTTAAACCCTGAAATTCAGTCGCACCATACTTACGCAATTCTTTAATCGGGGCTCGTCAGGTAGTAGAAGCAGATGTCGTTGTAGATATAGTTCCTTTCTTAGCTTATGTTTTCGACACGACGTTAGCTACGAAAATTAAAACAATTTAAAATCATTAATACACACAAATTCACATTGAATATTTCAATTTATATTTAACTTTTGCATAAATTCTAATTTAGTCCTTAAATCAAGACTAACTCTATTTCTTCCAAAACTAATTCCATATCTTATTCAATTTCTACTTTAGACTAATTTCAACTCTCTAATTTCTCCATAAACCCTAATTTTAAAATTTCACAATTTAGTCCTTATTACTCAAAACTTATGATTTATTCTACAACTCAATCCTTTTTTCATTTCTAACTTAAAATTCTATCAATTTAACCCCTAACACTTCAATTTATCTAACATGATCAACATCTAAAAATCCACTAACTTCTAAAATTTCAACATAAATCAAGTAGTATTTTGTTCTAAGACTCTAAAAACATCAAAATTACAAGAAAAGGGGCTAAATTGACTTACCAATTAAACTTCAAACCTTAAAACTCTAATTTTCATTTCTTTCTTTCTTTCTTTTCTTTTCTTTTCTTTTCTTTTCTTTTCTTCCTTCCTGTTTCATTCCACCCTTTGCCTCTTTTTCTATCTTTATTTTCTCTATTTCTTTTATTTACTTTAAATTTTACTAATATAATATAATAATATAATAATATAAAATACTTATATAATAAGTAATTACATAATTATTATAAATACATGTATATAAATATTACACATGTCACTAAAATACCATACAGTTGTCAAGATTTGGTTTAATTACTTATTTAGTCCCTTCACTTTTCTCTACTCTATAATTCAACTTTTACTCTTTATTCAATTCAATAATTATACTTAATTAACCTTAATTCAAGCTAATTCACCTAAAAAAACCTAATTAACCATACAACTAACTTCATAAATATTTATTAAAAATATTTATGAATCCGTTTTACGAAAACGGAGACCCAAAAATACACTTTCCGATTCCCGTGACTATTGGGTCATTACAAGAAAGATAAACAAATGCTGAATTAAAAGCAAGTGAATAAATTAATAACTATTCAAGAATAAGAAAACGGGCTTCTTCTCAAAATATTAATTTAACTGTTCCAACTCAATCATAGAACTAAATAATAATAACTTTTTTTTTATTTTCGTTTTCTTTTTTTTTCTTTTTTTAAGAATAAGAAATAATTCAGCAAATCAAACAAAAGAGCACAGTTTGGCAACTAATCAAATCAAATCTCAACAAAAAGGGAATCAATAAAACGAGAAAAATTCTCAATGAAAAAAAATGAGTTATAGGTTAAAATTAATGGGTAAATTAAGAAACGGTGTGTTAGGCTCAACGGGTTCACTAAGGGTTAATTAAAGAGGTAGGCTTTTATGGGATAAGTGGTTAAAACCTAAATTATGGTTTTTGATGTCAAACTTGTAAATTTAAAACTTCAAGAAAATACCTCAATTCAAGAAAACAACCTAAAATTTTTTAATTCTGAAAATAAACTTATCATGCACAAATATCTATGAATTTAACCTGAAACACATCAATAAAAATCACAAATCGATAAAAATTCATTCTAATAGAAGTATGAGAAAATTACTTAAACGCAAGACATAATTTAGGGATTTTCTAATAATTATATAAATAACCTCCCCACACTTAAGATGTACATTGTCCTCAATGTACAAACAGATATAATCACAATATAAACAAAATATCATAAGAGATGGAGAAAACTGAAACTGCCTTAAATATTGGATGAAATCCCCAAAATAGTGAAAAGTAGAATTGTAGTCAAATCTAAATGTAGTACATGATTTCGAGCAAACTAAAAAGAAAATAAACACAAATAATAGAGAAGATTAAGGGTTATAACTCAAATAGAAACAACCATAAAAATATATTTCAAAAGATAATGATTAAAATAAGTTTAAGAAAATAAAAAAAAACTAAAACAAGATTAAAAAGAAAGACAAATAAATAAATAAATAATAAACTCAATGATACTAATAAATTTAAAGGTAATTGTAATAATATAGTAAAAAATACTAAAAATAATAGAAATAGCATAAAGTTAAAATAAATTTAAAATCTAAGTATAAGAATAATAAATAAATAAAATAAAATAATTAGTAAAATAATAAATAAATAAAATAAAATAAAAGGGGGTGGCTTGGTTGGGGAAGAAGAAAAAGACAAGTTGAGAAAGGAAATCTAGGGTTTCGGCCACACCACCGTGTGACACGGTCATGTGGAGTATTTTCAACCCGTGTGCAATTAAAAATTAACCCAGTTTTCACATGGCCTTGGACACGCCCGTGTGACACATGCGACCATGTGTCTAGGCTGTGTGTGATCTCCTTTACTTCTCCCATGCTCGTACGGACTCCCACACACTTGTGGGGTCCGACCGCGTCTCACACACAATCGTGTGCCTTACCCGTGTAACTCTCTGACTTGATTTAAAATTGAACAAATTAGCTTCAGGTTTCACATGGCCTAGGACACGCCAATGTGTCCAGATCATCTGTGCCACACGATCGTGCCTTCAACCGTGTTTGTTTTCCTTTGCTTCTCCCTCGCCCATGTGAGATCCCATATGCCCGTGTGGCCAGGTCGTGTGACCATGTCCCAGGCTGTGTAACTCACTGTCAGTTACCCCATTTCAAACACGGCCTGTGACACGCCCATGTGTCCAGGGCGTGTGTTCCACACGCCTGTGTGTCCAGGCTTTATGGGTCAAAAACACTTTCTTTTTTAAGATTTTAAATTAGCATGAAATGAGATTAAAAGCATTAGAAAAATTTAAAAATTTGGGTTGCCTCCCGAGAAGCGCTTATATAGAGTTTAAGCTCGACTTACCTTGTATTCGCACCATCACGATGGTTCGTGGAGCCGACGCTCCTCTCTATCATTTCTAAAATCATCACCACTATAAAATTTGAGTCGATGTCCATTTACCTTAACTGTGTCATATGCCGGATGTGTTACCTCTATCGTACTGTATGGGAAAATGGTTTGTACCACGAATGGACCTAACCATCTTGATTTTAATTTCCCAAGAAATAGTTTGAGCTTTGAATTGTATAAAAGGACACGATCCCCAACTGTGAATTGTTTAGGCTACTTCAAACGAGCGTCATGGCGTCGCTTTGTTACTTCTTTATATAGTCTCGAGTTCTTGTAAGCATTAATTCGCCACTCGCCTAACTCGTTTAGCTACATCAATCTTTTCTCACCTGTAAGTTTAAGTCATATTTTAGAAATTTTATTGCCCAAAATGCTTTATGTTTGAGTTCAAGTGGTAAATGATAGCTCTTTCTATATACAAGTCTGTAAGGAGATGTTCTTATGGGTGTCTTATATGCAGTCCTATAAGCCCATAAAGTATCATCTACTTTTATCGCTCAATCTTTTCTATTTGACTCTATAGTTTATTTCTAGGATGCGTTTGAGTTCCTGATTTGCAACTTCAACTTGGCCACTAGTTTGAGGATAATAAGAGTAGTTGTTCTATGATGCACCCTATACTTTTTAAGGACCTTATCAAATTGAGCATTACAAAAATGTGTACCCCTATCACTAATAATTGCTTTAGGTGTTCCAAATATAGAAAAGAGCTTCTTAAGAAATGGAACTACCACTCTAGCATCATTAGGAGGTAAAGCTTGAGCTTTTACCCATTTTGACATATAATCAACTATTAATAGAATGTATTTATTACCAAAAGAGCTAGGGAATGGACCCATGAAATCAATGCCCCACACGTCAAAAATTTCACATGAAAGCATATAAGTTTGAGACATTTCATCACATTTAGAGATATTACATGTTCTTTGGCATCTATCACAAGAAACAACATACCTGTTAGCATCCTTGAATAGTGTGGGCCAATAAAAAACTAATTCAAGCATTTTATGTGTTGTCCTAATTCCACTGTAATGTCCTCCTGTCAGTCCTGAGTGGCAATGTAACAGCCCGATTTAGACCCTATTAGGAACGGTGGTTTCGGGACCACGAATCTGAGTTAGAAAAATATTTTTAAAATTATTTTTTGTGTTTATTATGTGTCAATTTATATCTGTGAAATTTCTATAATTTAATTTTATCGTTTGAGTCTCAGATTAAATAAAAGGGCTTAATCGCGTAAAATAAAAATTTGATGGTTAATATTAAAAGGGTCGAATTGATGATGTTTTCATTGCATGATGTATTTATGTTGCAATTTTCCCATGATATAATGATATGGATGGTCATGACCTTATTATATAATGGTTTTATATTAATTAATAAAGGTTATATATGTAAATTTATTAATATGTGAATATATCATAAAACATAAAATAATTATAATGCATTCCTATTTTGTTCTTGGTGATTGAAACTAAAGAAAAGTAAAAGAAAAGAAAGCCTTTAAGGGTTCAGCCATTTGATAGCTCAATCAAGGTATGTAACTAGCTTGGTTTTTGATAATTTTTACGTTTTTAAGATCGTTGCAGTGTAATGTACAAAGCCCATATTTGAATTTCTAATTTTGATGAATACTTTGAGTTATGCCATTGATGAATATTTGAGTTTTGTAATGTTAGTTGATGAAATATGAAATATATGTTTTACATTAACATG
Source organism: Gossypium arboreum (assembly GCF_025698485.1). Taxonomy (NCBI): domain Eukaryota; kingdom Viridiplantae; phylum Streptophyta; class Magnoliopsida; order Malvales; family Malvaceae; genus Gossypium; species Gossypium arboreum. Next base: position 108,895,728 of record NC_069070.1, on the reverse strand, counting down.
TTTTGTATTAGAATTTTTTATGATATTGAGTAATTAGGGCTAAATTGCAAAAAAAATAAATTGAGGGACTAAAATGTAAAATAAAAGAAATGTATGGATTCGTATGAACATTGGTAGTATTCGGCCCAAGCATGGTATCTGCAAATTTTGCATGTTTTGTGTTTTGTGTAATTTGGACTAAATTGTAAGAAGTGTGAAATGTCAAAGGTAAAATGGTAATTTTCCCTTTTATGTGTTTTTGGACTAAATTGAGTGAAAATATGTTTGAATGAGTTTAATTCGAATATGTTTAGATCAAGAACCAAAGAAATTGGATTTGGATCGGGGGAAAACCAAAGTTGTCGACTAGTCGTCCCGTTCCGATTTTCATTGTTCAAGGTAAGTTATTAAACAAATAGATATTGTTTATTTTAAATAAATATGAGTTTTATATGCTGAAATGAAATATGTGGAAATATAAATGTGTTATCCGAATGTAAATAAGCTTGGAAGCTATGTTTACGAATTCTTTTCGATCGAGTTACGACGTCTGAAAGCCACGTACGAACCTTAGGAATAGCTAGGATACATATGTAATGACATAGGATTTCCTATATGTGTTCTCGTGTGAGACCACGTCTAGGACATTGGCATCAATATATGTGGTTACGTGTAAGACCATATCTGGGACATCGGCATCGTATTTAATTCGTGTAAGACCCTGTCTGGGACAGTGGCATCGATATAAGATAGCATGTAAGACCACGTCTGGGATGTTGCAATTGTATGATATATGTGATTATCCGAGTATTCTATTCAATTTCGAATGGTTCAACGGGCAATGATAAGTTGTGAACAAAGGTGTAAAGCGAACTAAAACGATCAGGAATAAGTTAGTTGATTACCTATTTGAAAATAAGGTAAGTTGGCCATTTAATATGTGATGCAAATTATATAAGTTACCAATATGAACATATGTGCTTTTGTGAAATATATTCAGCCATATGTTATGTATATGCATGTGATGTTATACTTTGATTCATGAGTATATGTATATCTGTGAAAATATATTTGGTTATGTAATGATATTTTGGCTTTGAAATTGAATGATACTTTGTTAATATATATATATATATATATATGAAAATTCGTCCAAAATAAAGTTTATATGTGAAAGTATATATTTTATATGTAATTGTAAGCTCGAGAATAAATGTGATTATGATAGCATAATTTAGTTTGGTTAAGTTAAGTTGATATTAACATTGAGTTAATTATTTGCTTATGACTTACTAAGCTTTAATAGCTTACTGTGTGTTATGTTTGCCTCTGTTTTATAGATTTCGAGATCTAGTTACGAGCTCAGGAATTGTCAGCAAAGTTTATCATACTATCGACTGTTTCGGTACTTTATAAGCTGAATTTTAAACTTATGGCATGTATAGGCTAGATTATAGTTTGAAATGCTGGATTTTTGGTTAATGTATATATATATTAAGCCATGCAAAAATGGCTAATATGTTATGTTAATATCTGAAATTTTAGTCAAGTCTATGTGTGTTTTGTGTATTGAAAATGGTGGGTGATTTTGGATGTGATTTAATTGAATCGGCCATAGTATATCCATAAGTATGTTTTAAGCTTGTTATGTAATTCATGGTTAAAATGATTCGGCATATATATATAGGTATATGATGTAATGGTTTAATATTTATACATTAGTTGAGATATATTTGTGATAAGCTTGAATATGACATAAATCTTAGTAATATGTATACTTATGTACTTAGCCAAATATATGATCTTTGAATTTGTTATGAATATGCTCTTTGTTATATTGCTTGATAGGTAATATTAGCATGTTTATATTCGTTTATGATATGTTAAATTGTTAGAAAAACTATGATATATTGGCTTAGTTCTTTGAAATGCATAGACTTGTAAAATAATTTAATAAAGTTGAAAGTGGATAATGGTTAAATCATATTTGTTAAGCATATTTGTATTAGATTAATGCATTGAAAAAAAATGACCAAATGAATAGTGATTTGTGCATTAGTAAATCATGAAGATTATATGAGTTTTATGTGATGTATAAATGTCCTACTTAGTTAAAAATAGATGTTGAGTAGTGTTTAGATTAGTCCTTAAATGTTGGTCATAAGCTGATTGATTTAGAAGTTTATTCTTCGGTCAAACAAGAGTAGCATTGAAATTGTTTGTATATAAATTTCGACTTTCTTTATAGAAATGATTCGCAAAGAAATTAAATCAGTTATTTATAATAATATTTGATTGGTTTAAAATTTTGTGCATATGTATGCATATGATTGTTTGAAATTTGTGTCTCATCTGGTAATACCTCGTAACCCCATTCCGGCGACGGATACGGGTTAGGGGTGTTACAGGCAGTGTTCCAATATATTATTCACTTCTGATTTTGTAACAAACCTTCAAATTACTTGATCTGTATATACACGAAAAAGAAAAGGGTCCTCCCAAAAATAATTTTTCACATCGGCAAAGAACCGCTTCTTTTGGTGATGTGTCAACCCTTTTGGTATGATGTTAGCGGCCAGGTAATTCGCGATATCTGCAAACCAAGGAACTTCAGAATCGGTTATAACCATGAGTTGTTCCTCAGGAAACGAGTCATTTATCTCATTCTCATTAACCGCCTTAAGATGGGATTCTCTAGTCATGAAAGGTGATCTGCTGCAAGATTTTCAACTCTCTTCTTATCTTGGATTTCCAAATTGAACGCCTGTAATAATAAAATCCACCTTATAAGTCGAGGTTTTGCATCTGATTTAGTTAGAAGATAGCGAATAGCAGAATGGTCAATGTAAACAACAACTTTAGACAATATTAAATATGGTCTAAATTTATTGAATGCAAAAACCCCAACTAGCAATTCTTTTTCTGTAGTAGTGTAATTTTCTTGTGCATCTGTCAAAGTCTTGCTAGCATAATAGATTGGATGGAAATGGTTGTGTCTTCACTGTCCAAGAATTGCACCAACTACAAAATCACTCACATCACATATCAGTTCAAAAGGTAAATTCCAATCAGCTGCAACCACAATCGAGTCATTAATTAATTTTTCCTTAAGAGTATTAAATGATTCTACACGTTCCTGATTAAAATTGAATGTCACATCTTTTTCTAGAAAATTAGTTAAAGGCTTAGTTATTTTAAAGAAATCTTTGATAAACCTTCTATAAAATCTAGCATGTCCTAAAAAGCTTCGAATAGCCTTAACTAAACTAGGGGGAGGTAGTTTTTTGATAGTTTCAATTTTCTCTCTATCAACCTTAATCCCTTTACTAGAAATTTTATGGCCCAACACAATCCCTTCTCGAACCATGAAGTGACATTTTTCCCAATTAAGCACAAGATTTGTTTCCTCGCATCTCATTAAAACTTGTTTTAAATTTTTAAGACAAAGGTGGAAAGAATTACTGAATACTGAGAAGTCGTCCATAAATACCTTCATAATGTCTTCTACAAGTTCATCAAAGATTGCTAGCATGCAACGTTGGAAAATAGCAAGAGCATTACACAATCTAAAAGGCATTCTTCGATAAGAAAACGTATCATATGGTCATGTAGCTATCGGGATTTGGAATTAACCAGAAAGTCCATCTAGGAAGCAATAATACATGTGACCAGATAATCTCTCCAACATTTGATATATGAATGGTAGAGGAAAATGATCTTTCCTTGTAGCTTCATGCAACTTTCTATAGTTAATACAAACTCTCCATCCTATTACTGTTCTCGTTGGAATCAACTTGTTTTTCTTGTTGGCTACAACAGTCATGCCTCCTTTCTTAGGAACAACCAGCACAGGACTCAACCAAGTACTATCAAAAATAGGATAAACAACTCTATCATCTAGAAGTTTAATTACCTCAATTTTAACAACTTCCTTCATGTTAGGATTTAACCTTCTTTGAGCTTGCACACATGGTTTATACTCATCTTCCATTAAAAATTTATGGGTGCAAAAAGAATGACTGATCCCGCTGATGTCAAAAATCTTCTAGGCTATGGCTCTTTTATGTTCCTTTTATACTTGCAATAACTCATCTTTCTCATTTGGCTTCAAATCTGAAGCAATAATCATTGGTAATGTAGAATTGTCTTCAAGAAATGCATTGATTTGGTAATTGCGTCAGTTTCAATTGGGGAGGTTCTTCAACGGAGGGTTTTAATTTTAATTCATCATTTACCTCAATGCCCTCATAATTCTTCTGTCTCAGTGAAGACTCATTAGAATCTAAATCAATTTTTGTCTCACTTATCACAACAGTATTGTCATCTACCTCCTCTCCTTAAGCAGGACACAATTCCAACGTGCCCTTGAGAACAATTCCCTATAATGAATCTTGAATAACGTGGTCAGTAGAGTCAATAAAATAATAGGAATCATCTTGTTCTCTAGAGAATCGCATGGCATCATAAATTTTAAAAGTGATCTCTTTATCACCTACCCTAAGCACAAGTTTACCATCACCTACATTAGTGACAGCCTTAACAGTGGCTAAAAAAGGGCAACCTAAAATTAAAGGTACCTCACTACCCTCATCCATGTCAAGCACAACAAAATCAACAGGGAATATGAATTTACCTACCTTTACAAGAACATATTCAATAATACCCATAGGATATTTAACAAATCTACAAGCTAATTGAATACTCATCCTAGTGGGTTTAGGTTCCCCAAGACAACGTTGCTTGAACATTTTATAAGGCATCACTTTCATACTAGCACCCAAATCAACTAATGCTTTCTTAATATTTAAACTACCAATAAAACAAGGAATAGTAAAACTTCCTGGATCTTTCAGCTTAGTTGGCAGTTTATTTTGGAGGATAGCTGAACATTCCTCGTTGAGTTTGTAACACCCCCTAACCCTTATCTGTCACCAGAACAGGGTTACGAGGCATTACCAAACGTAACAGAACGAATATGAACAATCACATAATAATTTATCATACACATCATAATTTAATCATAATGTCCCTTTATTGAGCCCTCGAAGCCCAAACTACGTGTTAGAAACAAATCAGGGCTTAATCGGAAGTTCAGGAAATTTTTTGTGAAATTTCAAAATTTTTCGTGAAATTTCAAAACTTTTCATGAAATTTCAAATTTTTTCCTAAATACAGGGCTCATACGCCCGTGTGACCCTAAACACGCCCGTTTTTCATGCCGTGTCTAACCCCGCATAACTCTCTGACTTAAACAAAAATTATATGCAGTTTTCACACAGCCGGAACACATGCCCGTGTGTTAGGTCGTGTGCCTCACACGGATGAGACACACGCCCGTGTCTCTGCCAATGTAGAGATTCTTGGGCATTCTAATTTAAAAATTTTAAAATGAAGGGGACACATGGCCTATCCACATGCCCATGTATAAGCCATGTGTCTCACACAGTCTAGTCACACACCCATGCGCCAGGCCGTGTGGACTCAAAATGAGCCTTAAACATCAAGTTTACCAACCCTGCAAATCTTGAACCTCAAGCAACATAATAAACCAATCATTCAACCAATCCAAAATACAATTGTATACATCTAAAACATGTCAAAATAATAAATCTAATAAATTAACCAATATACCTTATAAACACTTTAAATATATATTACGAAACAATCCATCATCTACCATAAGAGACCAATTTTAAAATCGTGCCAAATTTAACCAAAATTTGCCTATGTTATATTCATTCATTCGTTAATCCAAACCTACCATTTTATAACCTTAGCATAACACATATGTTCATATATATATCCAACCAAAATCAAATTATAATATCATTTACAATCATTTTCCCAAAATGGCCAACATAAAACATCCTAGGCACATGCCATTACCAAAAAGAAATTTACTTCACCACTTTGAGTTCAGGATCGGCTTTGGATGCTATTTAACGATTTGACTTTAACCTAACCTGGGCACAGAAACAAACCATACGCTGAGTATAAACTCAGTGGTATTTCTATAATCTGAATACTTCAAAAGAAATAACATTATAAAACATACACTTTTAACCAAATATAAACATTAGCCAATCAATGATTCATTTTATACATTTAACCTTCATTTCTCATCAATAGCTAATTCAAATAACTTTTCTCACTTTGATTCACATATCATTTAGCAATAACAATACTCTTTTCATGAACTCTTGGTTTATGCATTTCATTTGTACAATTCAATTCAATATCCAATTTCAAATTCACATTCAATACCATTCAATATCAATCTTTTTTCCAATTCATTTATTTACCCCTATTAACATGACTCAAACTCGGATGATCCAACCAAAACACACTAGTTTGGTACCCAGTGCCTCATCGGATAATTCGAAGTAATAAGTTGACACCCAGTGTCTCATCGGTTAAACCGAAGTACATTGGTAACCAGTACCTCATCGAATTTATCCGAAGTAATAGTTTCACACCCAGTGTCTCATTGACTCATGGTCGAAGTATCCCTGAACTCTTCCAATTCTATGGCATGCTAACTATATCCGACTCAGTCCGATACAGTTAATAGGGTTTCATTCACTTTTCAATTTCAAACAACATTTATTTCAATTCAAATAATTACATATACTCACATAATCAATTCAATTCAATTCAATATCATAATATCAATACTCACCTTATTTCACTTACCATACATATTAATCAAAGTACAACAATTAATATTACTAGATTCGGATTATAGAAATACAAACCGTAATTTTTGAGCTAATCTTCGTTGACTTTGTCTTTTCCCTTCCTAGCTGAGGTCTCCAGCTCAACGTTAGCTACAAAAATTGAAACAATTTAAAATCATCAATACACACAATTTCACATTGAATTTTTCAATTTATACTCAACTTTTACTTAAATTCCAATTTAGTCCCTAACCAAGACTAACATTATTTTCTTCACAATTTATTCTATATTTACATTCAATTATAACTTAAAACTAAATTTAACTCTCTAATTTCACCATAAATGTAACACACTGATTTTGGGCCTAGTCGGAATAGTGGTTTCAGGGCCACAAATCTGACGATGAAAATTTTATTTTTATTATATTTTTCTGGTCTATGATTTCACGAAATAATTTTGTAAAAATTTCATTTGAAAATTTTGACGTTCGGGCACTTAATTTAGTCAAAATGACTAAATCGTAAAAAGTGAAAAAGTTGATTTCTACATACTAGAGGTGTCCAATTGTTATGAGATTTTAAATTGAGGGTACTTAAATGGTAATTAGACCATTGGTTAATTGTTGGACAAAAATATACATGAAATGGGTGTAATAAAATATTTTTAAGTTTGGGGTATTTTGGTAAACTAATAATTAAAAGAATTAAAAAGGGAAATAAGTCAAATTAGCTATAATTTTCTTCATTCAACCGTTTCTACCAGCAGCAGTCATGGTTAAGGTTTGCTCAAACTCCCAAGCTCGATTGTAAGTGCTCTCTAGCCCCGTTTTTAAAGTTCTTTTATATTTGGAAAAATACCCATAGGTGAAATGTGTTTATTTTGATGTTTTATGGTAGAATATAAAGCTTGAAATTGTGTTAAACAACTTTTACTAAGCGATTTTACTTGAAAACGAGTAAAACGACATAATCGGTAAAAATACCTAATGTTCATAAGTACATGTTAGAGTGTGAATTTGATGTTGCTATAGAAGGAAAAAATGATCATCATATCACAAAACATAAGGAAATAGGATGAAGTTTAATTTACGAGTCTAGGGGAAAAAATGTAATTTTGACAAAGTTTAGGGGCAAAATTGTAATTTTCCCAAAATATGATTTTGGGTTAATTTTAATAATTTGAGTCGTAATTAGGCTATATTTGAAATGATAGAGCAAGAAAAAATCAAAATTCGGGCTAAAATCAGAAAATATCAGGTTGTGGACAAAATGGTAAAAATGGCCATTTTCGTATATGATGTAAGTTCATATGATTTTTTTTATGATGCAATGTGTAATTTAATGTTATTGCCTTGATATTAAATGAGATGTAAGTTCATGTGTAAATGTTGGTAACATAATTGTCATTTTAAGTAATTTAATGTTATTTATAAGATATGATGATTATTATCATGAAATATTATGCTTTGTAGATTATTATTTAGTAATATGCAAATTATGTGAGCTACTTGATAAATATGAAATGCTACCAAGTATCGGTTTTGACATTCCGTGGAAGACGGTAAAGATGTGTGATTAAGGAAATCCCGTTTGAACCTTGGGAATAGATTAGGATACAAGTGACATGTCACTAGAATATTTGAGTTCCAAACTCGTTGAGTTGAGTGAGTTCATGAGATATAACTAGGCATCCGAACTCATTGAGTTGAGTCCGAGTTCACTTATGGATGCGCACACTCGAGCTTGTTGAGTTGAGTCCAAGTTCACTTATGGGTGGGTTACATGGTAGCTTGGCTACACATATATTCCGCAGGCTATTGAGTTTGTCTAGCTGTGGGCATGGCACTTATGTGCATGCATTCCGTGTATTCGATTATATTTTGAGTGTTCAACAGGTAATTTGGTGAAGTATTCGTTGATGATCCCAATGAGATAAGCCATTGGTGAGTATGTCTTTGAGTTATGTTACAAGTTGTACAGGTATGTACACTAAACTTATGTGTGATGCCTTGACATGTGATGATCTATGATGTATATAGTATTTGGTGAATATTATGAAAATGACATGATTTGGAATAAGTCCTTGATACTTGATAACATTGAGATTATGGATTTATGCTTATGAAGCATAATTATATGTTCTTACCATTATGAATGAAATGATATTGTTGGGTTTGGTGAATAATAGTAATGAATGAGTAAATTTAGCCTTGGCGCTTTTGGTTCTTTAGATGGTGCAACTTTGGAAATTCACCACAAATTTTGGAAATTGAATTAGGGGCTGAATAAAATATGAGGTTAAATCCCAATGAGTCTAGTTTCACATAGAAGAAACAGTATATGCAATCGAAATTTTTATTATGAGATATTTAAATTGTTGTGAGACAGAGTCTGAATGACTTCGTGATCCCCTGTTCCGATTTGAGAAAGTCATTAAAAATTTTATAAAAATAATTATGGGTCTATTCTCTAGAAAGATAGATTAGAGCATTATTAGAATTCTTTACTATGAGAAAAATAATTTTTAGTGAAGAGATGTTAGAACTATTGGACAGCAAAACAAGGGAAATTTTAATGAATAAACTGTACTAATTGGCTAAACCAAAAATTCTGAAAATTTTATGGGAGAAAGGTATATGAGTCTAGTTTCAAGGAAAATTAACAAAACTTAATTTTGAGTCTTTTAGCTCTAGATATAAATGAATTAGTAACTATAACTCAGTAAAATAGCTTAACCTGAATAAGAGTAAATTGTACGATTATGATGTTTCACTTTAAAAAAAATGTGGGTAATTGCTTATTAACTTCATATGGACTTACTTAGCGTCAATCTTACCCCTCCTCTCTATTTCTTCAGTTTTGACAAGTCAGCTCGGGGTTGGAGATCGTTAGAGGCAAAATCACACTATCAAGCTCTCATTTTTGGGAGAATTAATTCAAATATTAGAAATATCAAGTGAGTGGCATGTATAGGAAGTTGGTTTGTGACATGTATTATTATTATGACTTTGACCATATGTATCGGTCTGCATTGAGTCATCATATATGATCATGGGATGTGGTCCTTATCCATTATGTTTTGTAAGTTTAATTAATCATGACATGTCCTATGTTTTGACGTGATGATATAGTTAGCTTTATTTGTTATGCATGATTGGTAATACATCAGGTAAGTTAAATGCAGGCCAGTAGATCATGAATTAAATGGAAATAAGTAATTTTGCCTTGAATATGGATGTTTAATGGACAAATTGGTAACTACATTATGATGGTATAAAATGAGAGTAAGATTTAGCATGTCTAGGTCTAGTTAGTGTAAGAATGTATATTATATACAGGATGGTAAGCAAATATGTTTAAAGTGAATAACATGTTATTGCATGATTATGGATGTGTAAGTACTCATTTATGCCACATTATATGTCTTTAAATATGAGTCTATGCATGTGTTCGAAAGTTTTGAATTAAATGAAATTTTATGGCCCAGTTTTCGTCTATGTGTATGGTTAAGTCTCGTAATGCCTCGTACCCTGTTCTGCCCTTGGATATGGGTAAAGGGTGTTCAATAAATCCCTAATTTTTAAATTCTCTCACTTTAGTCCCTATTACTCAAAACTTATGATTTATTTTACAATTCAATCATTTTCTCAATTCTAACTTGAAATTCTATCAACTTAACCCTTAATTCTTCAATTTATTCAATATGAACAACATCTAAAAATTCACTAACTTCTAAAATTTCAACATAAATCAAGTAATATTTTGTTCTAGGATTCTAAAAACATAAAAAAATGGATTAAATTGACTTACCAAATTAAGCTTGAACCTTAAACCCTAATTTCTCTTTTCTTTTCTTTCTCTTTTCTTTCCCTTTTTCCTTTTCTGTTTTGTTTTCAATATTTCTTTCTATTTCAGTTTCTATTATTTTATTTATTTTATTTACTTTATTTGTTTATTTTATTATTAAACTATTATAATATAATATAATATAACATATATATTTATACTTAAATACTAAGTAATACTTATTTATTATTTTTTATACATGGGTATATTATTAGTACATATGTATTCATTTATTACCATACACTTGTTATGGTTTAATTACTAATTTAGTCCCTTCACTTTTCTCCATTCTATAATTCAACTTTCACACTTTATTCAATTTAATCCTTATACCTAATTAACCTTAATTCAAACAAATTCACCTAACCAAAAACCTAATTAACTACACTACTAACTTCTTAAATATTTTTAATAAATATTTACGAATCCGTTTCACGAAAAGGGAGACCCAAAAAATACACTTTCTGATTACCTGACTATCGGGTCATTATAGAGTTTCACAGTGGATAGTTCCTCAAACTTCCTTTTATTTGTTAATAGTTGTTTTAAGAATTTTACATATGTAGGGATCTGCGAAATAGCTTCAACGATAGGTAAGTTGATATGTAATTGTTTAAAAAGTTTAAGAAATTTACCAAATTATTCATCCATGCAGTCTTTCTTCAACTTGGTCGGATACGGGATCGGTGGTTTATATTCTTTAACCACTGGTGTCTAAATTTCTTTGGGTTTTACCCCCTCATCATTTGCCTTATCATTTTCCTGTTGTAGACTCTTTTCGGGTTCAGCCAACACTTTTCCATTCCTCAATGTAATTGCTTTCATGTGCTTTTTTGGGTTAGGTTCGATGTTATTGGGTGAACTACCTTGTTTCCTTTTTTAAACCAATTTAGGAAATCGTTCAACCTGATTTTTTAGCCTAAAAATTGATGCTTGTTGATTTTTTAAAGTTGTCTCGGTGTTTTGAAAACTAGTCTCCGACGCTGAAATAAATTTTGCTAACATCTGTTCAAAATTTTACTTCTTTTTTGGCTGATAAGGTTGTTGTAATCCCGGAAGAAGTTGTGATCTTTGGTTTCCTTGATCACCCCATGCGAAGTTTGGGTGGTTTCTCCAACCTGCATTATAGTTTTTACTATAACAGTTATTTTTGTTCTAGAATTATTACCCATATAATTGATATGCTCATTCTCCGTGCTAGGACCGAAGGGTCAATATTTTGGATTACTTATTCCACCTCCAATTGCATCACATTGTGTTACTTGATTTACCTGCATAGAAAGATATAAATCATCAAATTTTCTATTTAATATTTCTACCTGGTTTAATAATATGGTGATCGCATCTAAATTAAAAACACCAGTTGTTTTCATTGATTTCGTGCTCATGACTTGCCATTGATGATTATTCAATGACATCTCCTCAATAAAATCATAAGCCACTTCGGGTGTTTTATTGTTCAGAGTTCCATTGGCTACTGTGTCGATTAGTTGCCTAGTTGATGGGTTCAAACCATTGTAAAAGGTTTGAACTTGCAGCCATAGGGGTGAACCATGGTGAGGGCACCTTCTCAATAAATCATTATGCATCTCCCATGCATCATATAATGTCTCTAACTTAACATGCACAAAGGAAGAGATGTTGATCCTCAACTTGGCTATCTTAGCCAAAGGGAAGTACTTCAGAAGGAAGTTCTCAGTCATTTGATCCCATGTAGTGTTGGAACCTCATGGTAAAGAGTACAATCACTGCTTAGCTTTATTCCACAATGAGCAAGGGAATAATCGTAGGCGAATGGCATCTTCAATGATGCCAGTAATTATGAAAGTATCACAAATTTCCAAAAAGCTGGCCAAATAGATATATGGGTCCTCGTCCTGCAAACCATTGAACTGAACAAACTGTTGAATCATCTGAATAATATTCTGTGTTACTTCAAAACTATTTGCAGTTATAATAGGTCTCACAATACTCGGTTCAGCCCCAGTTAGAGTGGGCTTGGCATAATCTTACATAGTACGAGGAATGAGAACAGGATCTACAAGATTCGCTGCCACTGCAAGAGGTAACTGATTATTTTGATTACCACCCATCTCCTCAGTAATAAAGGAACCTGCTAGAAGAAAAATTAAAGAAAAATTTGACTGTAAAAATTAAACTAAAAGCAACAGTAAAATAAAAAAATGGCTAAATTAATAAAAATAAAGTGTTCCTAATATTTTAGTCCCCAGCAATGGCGCCAAAAACTTGATGGTCACTAAACTAACTATAAATACGACTAAGGCAAGCGCACCTATCAAACAATAGTATAGTTATGGTGAGTAGGGAATATCATATCCACAAGGACTAAAAGTACTAGTAATTATCCTTTTTCTATTATTTAGCCTACAATTTGAAGTGATTGCTTTTAATCTAAAATTACTAATCTAATTTATCTAAGAACGCAAAGAGAATGAAATAGGAAAATAATCGAAGATAACCAATGAGATAGACAATACCCAGGAAAGAATCCACCTAGACTTCACCTATTATTATGAATATAAATTAAATGATTTATTCACTTGTGTCTTAATCCGTAGAAATCTCTAAATTATGTTAATATCTCTTTCGAGAGTAAGAACAACTGACTCTAGGTTGATTAATTGAAATCTCTTTCTAATTAAAACCTCTATTGTCACATTAACTCTATCTATGGATTCCTCCATTAGATTTGACTCTAATCTGGTAGATTTATGTCGTCTTATTTCTAGGATTACATGCAACTCCACTCAATTATGCTAGATCTACTATTAAACTGGGACTTTTGCTCCACTAAAATAAGTACATTAAACATGAATTAATATCCCAAAAATATTAAAACACGAAATAAGCATACATAATTGAGAACAAGAATCAAGTATTTATCACGTAAAAATAGAAATTAAATAATAAGATTCATCATAGGTTTCATCCTTCCTAGGTATCTAGGGATTTTAGTTCATAATCCTAAATAAAAACATCTCAAAGTTAGAATAACCACAAGATATAAAGAAACTCAATAAAACTTCGAAAGAAATTAAATGAAGATCTTCGATCTTGAGGGAGATCCACTTCTGAGTTGATTCCTATGGCGTTCTTCGAGTCTTTTCTTTGATCTTCTCTCTTTGTCCCCTTAAGTCTTCTTCTAATTGGTATTTATAGACTTTAGAATGCCCAAAAAGCCTAAAAATTGGATTTTTTCGTATATCTGGGAAGCAGGTTGTGAAATCGACACGGGCTAGCACATGGGCATGTGCCAAGCCCGTGTGGCTCACACGGGCGTGTGCCCAGGCCTTGTGGAAATGCCCAGGCCATGTGGATCCTAAAAACAGCTCTTTTTGTCTTATTTTTGCTTGTTTTTCTCTCCTTTCACTCCTCTATGCTCACCTAAGCATAGAAACATGAATTTAAAGGATTGGGAGCATTGGATTCACTAATTTACATAATAAATCATCCAAAAATGCATCAAGAATGGGATTAAAAATAAGTTACTTTTATGGCTTATCAACTCATCTTGAAGCCTGGTCTGGTTCTAAGCCTTCTGTGAAACACCTTAGAGGGTTTGGTTCTATTTGTTTTAGCTATATACCTGCTAATATGAGAACCAAGTTAGATGAAAGGGCTTGGAAAGGAATCTTTTTTCGTTATAGAGTCTTTAATCTGAAAAGCAAGAAGATTGTGGTAAGTAAAGATGTCATTTTTTATAAATATTCTTACTAGAGTTGGGAGAATAATGATGTGCAGAAGCACGATTGTAGGTTAATGCCTGAAGAGGCTAATATAACTGATTATGATGAACATGGTGTGACTGGTAATAAATTTGGTGTAGCTGATACAACTGATGCTAAGGTTATCAAAACTAAATCCTTAGTAAATGTGTATGAGAGGTGCAATTTTGTATTTGTTGAACCAGCAAGTTTCGATGAAGCTACAAAGGTACCTGAATAGATTGATGCAATAGAGGCAGAAATTTCTGCAATTGAGAAAAATGATACCTAGTTCTTGACTGATCTACCTAGTGGTAAACATGTTATAAGTGAGAAGTGGGTGTATAGGACTAAGTTCAATCCTGATGACACTGTGTTCAAGCATAAGGCTAGATTGGTCGTAAAGGGATATGCACAGATATGTGGAGTTGACTACGATGACACTTTTGCACCAGTTTCTAGATACGATACCATCAATTTACTTATTGTTATTACAAGTCAATTGGGCAGGAATGTGTTTCATTTGGATGTAAAATTAGTTTTCTTGAATAGAGAGCTTGAAGAAGATATCTAGTTTGTCAACCTGAAGGTTTTTTGGTTGTTGCAAATGAATATCAAGTGTATAAGTTTAAAAAGGCTCTTTACGGTCTAAAACAGACACTAAGGGGCTGGTATTGTAGAATTGATTCTTATTTGCAGAAGTTGGGTTTTCAGAGGAGCATTAATGAAGTTACTTTGTATCTTAAGAAAGTTATGAATCCTAACTTGCTTGTTGTTTCTTTTTATTTTGATGATTTGTTGGTAATAAAAGCAATGTTGAAGATGTCACATCCTAAAAACTGGGTTAGAAGAAATTGGGTTAGTGAAACCAAGAGTGGCCACATCATGTTTTTGAGTAAAGGTTGTGGGAATTATGACAAGTGATGTGATCTGGTTTAGTGGTTAAATGTTTTATTGGTGTATGGGAGGTTCTAGGTTTGGTTTCTCCTCTCTAAATTTTTTGCTCTTTTTTGTCCCTATCTTGATCCCTGAACATCCGACTTAAATTTAATTTCCGTGCAAGTTTTAACAAGAATGAGCTTGTTGGTTCAGTGGTAAGGTGTTGGCTTGCCCTTTGGTCTTGTGTTTGAATCCCTACATGTATAAATGGGAATTATTTTTGCTAATATTCATGCGTGTCACCCATCTAGTAGTGTTTGGATTAGATTTGGACTTTAGAAAATTTTGTTTAAGTGAGTGTTAGATTAGTGGGGAAGTAGTTAGTTATGATTTGGATTGTTTAGTGGGGAAGTAGTTAGTTATGATTTGGATTGTATTTTTATTATTTATTTTAATTGTATTTAATTTTTTCCTAAAATTTTCTCTTAATTCTACTCTCACGTCTCTCACTCCCCTTCTTGGTCTATTCCATTTGATTTTCTTCTTTTTTATTTCAATTAATTTCTTTGCTTTGTTTTTCTTCTTGTTAAACTTCTATCCTCTTGTACTACCTTTCTCCAATTTGCTTCTTGTCTATGGCTTACTTTTTTTTTTCTTCTTCTTCTTTTGATTCAAATCTTGCGTAGGTATGGTGTGAATTATTTGCTTGGAACTCTCTTGGGTATTCCAATCTTGGTTAAGTAAGAGAATAATTTTTCTATTGTTACTATTGTAATTTTTAGTTGTTAAGTTCAATCGATATGAGTGATTTTTGCATTGGGTTTTTAGTTTTAATTATTTCGATGTCCTTCTAGAAGAAGATTGAGGGGCGTTTGGCATTTTTCCAAAAATTTAGTCATTGGTTTATTACTAATTTCTCTTGGGTAAGTGTTCTAATGTCTTTTAAGAGATGAATGAGGGCGTATATGTCGAAATCTTGATTTAATTTTCGTGTGTTGTTTTTAGGTTATGGAAATCTCGTGGTTGAATTCGTATAATAAAATATCTAGGTGTGTAACGAAAAACTCAAAAAACAACGAACAACGTAAAGCCAAAAATCATTTTATCGACGTCACACGGCCGTGTGACAGACTGTGTAGGTCAAACGACCTTGTAGCAGACCATGTGGCTGATAAATAGGAATTCAATTTTCAAAAGTTAAGTATCAAACAATTTTGCACTGGATATTTTTAGAGTTTTTATGTTTTGAAAATTGAATTCCTATTTGTCAAATTCGTATGATTTTGCAGTTTTACGTTTAAGAACACCCAAAAACCATCGACCAGATCAAAAATCCAAAAACAAAACAAAATCCGAAAACTTAGTCCAAAAATCAAAAGTCCAGAAATCTTAATTAAAATAATTCGAACCATCTTATGTGGAAAACCAATCCGAGCTCTAGCACACTGCCCAATCCTAAACTTGCTGATTACCTGAGAGAATAACAAACAAATAGTGAGCTCTACGAGCTCAGTGTGTAACACATTCCAAGCAACAAATCAAATATACATAAATAAACATATACATTTTCATATACAGATTCAAACATATTCTCATATACAAATTCAAATGTATTTTCATAATCAGATACAAATGCGTATTCAGATTCAGATACAAATACAGACACAGATCATACCCCCATCCACTACACACCAGCTCTATCCAACCTATCATATCAATTAGGACTACAAGAGTCCATTCATCCAATCACACTGGGTCATGGTGGTATGCCACTTAAAAAGGTACAGATGAGCTACCAAATAGATATTACGGTTTAACCACTGAAATTACAATAATACTGTCAAAATACACTTCCTCCATTACATATCAAGATCATCCCGATGCACATGCACAAATAAACTATCCCGATGCACATGCATAACTAAACTAACACATATATTCCATAAACAAATGTCATGCATAATTTTCATACGTAATCATGTTTTTGAAGTTATCATAACACGCGTACATATATTTTTCACATACTTTACCTATATAACATAC
This sequence comes from Gossypium arboreum, assembly GCF_025698485.1. Taxonomy (NCBI): domain Eukaryota; kingdom Viridiplantae; phylum Streptophyta; class Magnoliopsida; order Malvales; family Malvaceae; genus Gossypium; species Gossypium arboreum. The sequence continues at coordinate 108,878,579 of NC_069070.1, read as the reverse complement.
AAACACATATCAACAGATGTTACATTTCAAGTCTTATTTAAGCCAAACGGACCCCACGAAAGATTTAATTACGAGTTTTGAAGTCAAACGGGCCTAAGTGAGAATTTCCAAAAAAATGGTCCCACACGGCCGTAAGACCCACAGAACCTAACCAGCCCAGTTTGTATGGCCCACACGGCCTAACACATGCCTATGTGACCTACACAAGCCGCCACATGGCCGACCACACGACCGTGTGACATCAACAGAATGGTTTTCAACTTTAAGTCGTTCGTTGTTTTTCGGGTTTTTCGTTACACACTTGAATATTTTTCTAATATGAATTCAACCACAAGATTTTCAGAACCTAAAAATAGCATTTTCACAAGTAATTTTAGTAACAACACACGAAAATATATCAAGATTCCAATCACATATGCCCTGGTTTAGCTTTCAAAAGACATTAGAACACTTATCCAAAAGAAATTAGCAATAAATCGATAACTAAATTGCTGGAAGAACACCAAACGCCCCTCAACCTTCTCCTAGAAACACATTGAAATAATTAAAACTAAAAACCCAATGCAAAAATCACACCTATTCATCGAACTCAACAACCAAAAATTATCATAGTAATAATAAAAAAATTATTCTCTTACCCAACCAAGATTGGAATACCTGAGAGAGTTATGAGCAAAGAATTTACACCACGCCTACACAAGATTTGAATCAAAAGGAAAAAAAAAGTAAGCCAAAGACAAAAAGTAATTTGGTGAAAGGTAGAACAAAAGGACAAAAGTTTAACAGGAATAAAAACAAAGCAAAGAAATTAATTGAATAAAAAAAGAAAATCAAATGGAAAAAACCAAGAAAGGGAGTGAGAGACATGATAATAGAATTAAGAGAAAATTTTGGGAAAAATAAAATAAAATAAATAATAAAAATACAATCCAAATCATAACTAACTACTTCCCCACTGATCTAACCCTCACCCAAATAGAATTTTCTAAAGTCCAAATCTAATCCAAATACCACTAGATGGGTGACACACATGAATATTAGCAAAAATAATACCCATTTGCATGGATTCGAACACAAAACTAAAAAGTAAGTTAATAATTTACGATTGAACCAGCAAGCTCATTCTCACTAAAATTTGTGCAAAAATTAAATTTAAGTTAGATGTTTAGAGATAAAGATAGGGACAAAAAATAGCAAAAAATTCAGAGAGAAGGAATCAAACCCAGAACCTCCCACACACCACACAACATTTAACCATTGAACCAGATCATTTCACTTGTCATGATTCCCACAACCTTTACTCAAAAATATGACGTGGCTACTCTTGGTTTCACTAACCAAATTTCTTCTAACTCGATTTTTGAAATGTGACAACTTTCCCTTCCTCAAAGTAATTTTGTCCTCGAAATTTTCACTGCCACACCACTCAATTAACCATAAAATTTGAATTTCCTTATTCCCAACTAGCCACCACACTATCGCTGCACAACTCTAATTCCCATGCAAACCGATCCAAACAATATTTCTAATGAAATTCTTATTCACTAACTCAGATCCTCTATAAAAAAAATTTACAGAAATATCACTAATTTTTTCGCAATCCCAAAGTCTCAAAAACTCCAATAACAATCAAACACTTGAGTACAACCAAACACCTAGTTAATGCAGGGTACAACTGACATAGATCGCAAATGTCATGATCCTCTCGACGCCTAGTAGCACTAATCAGTCTTCGATTCCCTCTTTGAGACGAAGCTTGCATCCGACTAAGAGAATGTCATGAACAATCCCTAACACTATGCTCAATGGATCCACATCTAAAACACACCCTCATTTCCCTCCAACACTTGCTTGGATGACGCCTACCACTGAAAGCACAAATCAGAACTTAACCTACACTCACAATTTTCTCAACCGACTAAGGTCTAACTATTCTGACTCATTTCCTAGGTCACGGATTTAAGCCAACAGAACCAAAACTCCTCTTATTCCGCACTTATTCCTTTCCTTTTCCTTGATTTCTAAGCGATTAATCTTTTCCGCTAACTTAGTCTCATTCGACCAAAGTCGCTCAGTCACAGACCCTCAACTCACAGATACAGATTGGGCCCCAACGACCCTTTGTAAATATCTTGGAAACTCTTGGGGCATAACATCGTCCCTTGTTTCCTGATTACTAGCCTCAGAAGTGAACGTCTTTACATTATTGCTAATTTCTAGAGTGGGCATACTACTCTGAGAAGAGGACTCAGCGTGAATCACTTGACAACATTCACCACATCCTCACGCACCGCGACCACAAATATTGTGTAAACTCATTTTACTTCTCTTCAGTTCAAAAGTCTAAAGTTTAACTTAGGTTTTTAAAAATCCTAAGTCTAATGTTTTACAGAAGTGCTTAGTTATCTTAAAGTAGAGAATGTTTTATTCAATAATCCCTAAAGTTCATCAGTTTAACTAAAGTATAAATAACCAAAGTACAACTAACTTACTTGGATCGGCGTCGAAGTTTCGAATTCACATTTTCAGAATTTTAGTAATTTTTTTCATAAATTCACTCACATTATATTTCCAAAAAAAGAAATTAAAAATCAGAAATTTCAAAACACATTATGCATAAAATTTTTAAACCCAGAAACCATAGCCCGAGTTATGCAACCTGACTTTGATACCACTAAATGTAACACCCAAACTTGACTTAGACGTTATGGTCGAATATGGAGAAGTCACATCAACTCGTTTGAAAAACTAAAATCTTGCTTAGAAACTGTGTGATCTAAAATCTTAATTTAGCTAAACTCATATGAGTTTCAGAAAATTCTCAAGTTTGAAAACACCTATTTCACTGCATGATCTTTAAACATTTACTTATAAAAACAACGAAAACTTTTAGAAATTTCACTTTAGCTTTAGTAATCACGTGATTTAAAAATATTAATTTTTGAAAAAACTCCTATATTGTTATTTAGAAAAACTCATGCGCGAAACTTACTAGCTACTTTCTTGGAATGGAAATTAATCAAAGGAAAATTGGTATCTTCATCTCACAACATAAGTACGTCTTAAATGTTCTAAGGAAATTTAAGCTGAAATTTTGCAAAGGAGTTGACTCACCAATGCCTCTAAACTTGAAGTTTTCAAAAAATGATGGTGAGAAATTTTGTGATCTTTCTATTTACAGAAGCATAGTTGGAAGTTTACTTTAATGTTCCCTACAACATTGTTTTCAAGGTTTATGAGTTCACCTCCTGATGTTCATTTGGGAGTTGCCAAGAGGGTTCGTAGGTATGTGAAGGGCACAACAAGTGAAAGGCTGAATTATTAAAGGGTAGGAAGTCTGAAGTTGATTGGGTACTCTAACAGAGATTAGGCAGGGAGTTTGGATGACATGAAGAGTACATCCGGGTATGTTTTTGACTTTCGCTTAGGTGCAATCTGTTGGAGTTCCAAGAAGCAACAAGTTGTGGGTCAATCAACTACAGAAGCAGAACATATTGTTGTTGTTGCTGCTGCTGCTGCAAACCAAGGAATTTGGTTGAGAAATTTGCTTTCTGGTCTTGGTTTTGAGCAAGAAAGTGCCACTGTTCGTTTGTGTCACATTAAGTCAACTATTGCCATTGCTAAAAACCCAGTTCAGCATGGTAGAACAAAGCACATCAATGTGAAGTTTCATGCTATTCGTGTGATGCTAATCAAGATGGAATTTTGTTTTCTGAGTTTGATATCAAATATATGTTTTGTGTGCCAATTGCTTTAGGCCTTCAATAGTAACTGGTACTTGTTTTAAGTTTAGTTTTTCTGCTGTAAGATCAGTAGTATTTTGAGTTTAGTTTCTTTCACTTTATGTTTTTTAAAAGAACGTGTGTGTGTGCGAAGGTGAACAGACAGTTTTCTCTATTATTCTCAAAAATTTTGTTTTTCTTCTCTCCTCTTTATCTTCCTCTCTTTGTAACAAAAACTACACCAACAATCTCTTGGCCGTGTTTCTTAATGTTTTATGTGGTAGAGGGACAGCAGCAAGGTGGTGCAGGCCTCCTATGACAGGCAACTTCCATGGCCGTGGTGGTAGATTTGGAGTCAAGTTGTTGGCTCTGAATCTCTTCCCTAGTTTCACCAGCATCAAAACAAAGATAATGAATGTAAAGAGTATAGGAGAGGAGAAGAATTGGTGCTCCATGAATTTAGAGTACTGAAGAGAACTATGGCGTTTGTCACTGAAGTTCCATTTCCATCCACTTTTCAAATACTTCTTAATTAGGTCATTTGTGTTGTTTAAGCCAAAGTAGAAGCTAAAACTCTGAGACCAAATTAGTTTCGATTTAGGCTATTTTCAAGAAAAACATTATCTGTCAGTGCATAGATCTAGATCAGAAAACATGTGACTGGGAAATGAGCTTATTGATGTCACCGGCACATCATGATAGAATGTCTTATGTCTTTGACTACTTTTCACAATTGCCTGTTGGAAGGTACTAGCCTTTCTACACTTGCATGCTCCCCCAACCTCACACTTGGTACTGCTATACATCCCTTTCCCTTAAAATTACTGCAGATTTTTCTTTTCTGGCTTTTCATATCCATATTTTAGCCAAAACACAAAGCTACTTTTACAATTCATTTTCCATAAAGAACAAATAAGAGCTTGTTTATTGTTGATACTGTAAAGTTGTTTGCTCAAACAGCGTAATTAGGATTTCCATATTGTATTTATAAGTTGAAATCCCAATATTTGGAACTTTGAGGGGTGTTGTGCTAAATATAAATTCCAGGCCATAGTTAACAATCTCCATACTAATGAAGAGGACCAAGAGAATGTTTCAACTCAAACAATGGAGTTCCCTGTCAGCTAAATAACATTAGACTTGACTAATCTTTTTAACATGGAGCAATCACAGGGTACAATTAAAGTGAACATATTTAAACACAAATTAAGAATAGGAAACAACTGCTGCCAAGTGAAATGTGATTCGACAGTCTTCTCAGAAGGTCTCTTTGTATTCAAACTACTGAATGGATGGTGCTGGGTAGTAAGGAGTGGGAATCAGGTACAGATCTCGTTTTCTTCTAACAGTAACACCGAAGGCATCAGTCATGTCTAGATCCTCAGTTTTCATTCCATTAGGGAGTTTCCAATCAAAATGGTACAGTAGTTGTGCAAGGGAAAGCTCTACGACAGCCATACCATATGACATTCCAGGACACATCCTCCTTCCAGCACCAAAGGGAATAAATTCGAAGTTAGCCCCTTTATAGTCAACTGAACAATTGATGAATCTCTCTGGATTGAACCTCTCGGCTTCATTCCAGTAGTTGGAATCTCTTCCAATGGCCCATGCATTGACAATCACTTTGGTCTTGGCTGGTATCTCGTATCCATTAATTTCACATCTCTCAGTATTTTCTCTTTGAAGTAGCATAGGTACAGGAGGGTGTAATCTTAGAGTTTCTTTGATAACCAACTTCAAGTACTTTAATTCATGAAGGTCTAATTCATTGACATCCCCTGTTATGTCATAGACTTGCCTCACCTCAGCTTGTGCTTTTTCTAGTATTTTAGGATTTTTCATCATTTCCGACATTGCCCATTCTACTGTAGTTGAAGATGTCTCATTCAACTTAGTTGAAGTACAAAACATGTTTGTTTTAGTAATTGAAGAAAGTGAGGTCTCATGTATGTTGGGCAAGGAATTAGACCTTGAGTTATTTGATCTTTGAGCAAGTTAAATTTATAGGAGTATACAAACATGTATATAAACAAGCAAGACATGAGACATCAAACTACTAACCAGGATAACAGCTTTGATGTTGTCAGTTGTTAAGGGAAATTCAAGGCCTCCGTGACCCTGGAGATTCAAAAGAACATCAAGTAGATCATCTGTTTTTTCATCACTGTTTTCCAGATTTGCATTGCTAGCTCTATGTTCTTCAATGATGCTTTCAAGCATCGAGTCTAGATCATGATGAAACCTCTCAAGTTTGGCTCTCATCCCAGTGATCACATGAAGCAATTTGATGGAAGGAAACAGATCAACTATACTAAAACCGGCTAATGATTCCACAAATTTCTTCACAAATGAAATGAATGCTTTGTGTTGGTTGCATCTTCCAGCGAAAGCAGTCCTTAAAGTGATGTTATATGATAAGTTGCATAACATTTCTCCAAGGTTGATTTCCAGTCCTGTATTAGAATAGATGGATCTAATTAAACTTGATACATTCTCTTCTCTGATTGATTGGAATGATTGTACACGTTTTGTACTTAACAGCTCCAATGTGCAAACCGTTCGAAGTTGCCTCCAATAGCCCCCATATGGTGCAAAAGCAATATCTGAAGAATTATATAAAATCATTTCTGCAGCAAAGAGAAAAGGCCTGTTAGCAAAATTGATATCATGTGTTATCATCACTTCTTTAGCAGCCTCTGGAGAAGAAACAACAATGTGTGATAATTCACCAAGTTGTAGCTGCATGACGGAACCATGTCTTTTGGCTAATTCCATCAAGCGTCGATGGGGAAGAGCAAAGATCAAAAGATGCAAGTGACCTATAATAGGTAGTTTCCATGGTGAAGGAGGTAGATTTTTGGGTGTCTCCTTTATTTTGGATCTCATCCATAACTTAAGAACCATGAAAATGAACACAAAGAAGGTGAAGGACAAAGGGAGCAACTTATCCATGGTAAACATATGCAAGACTAAAGGATAAACTGTTCATGAATTGATGAGAAAATTTCATTTATTTTTTTAGTTTATGCAGGTTTCTGATCTTGAAACATGCTTGCCTGTCAAAACTGACTCCGGGTATGGGTGCTTTAAACAAACTTATCCTTCGTCACCAGAACATGACAAAATTGAATAATTTTGTTGCTATAGTATTGGGAATATAATAGAATTTTGAACCCAAATATTGGGAATAGGAAGCAACAGCTGCCATGTGAAATGGGATTTCACAATCTTCACACTGGTTTTACAAAGAGATCATCCCTGATATTTATGTATATATTTCTAACTACTGAACACATAGCGGGTGGTAAGGAATGGGAATCAAGTACATATCACTTTTTCTTCTAACAGAAGCACCAAAAGCCTCAGTCATGTCTAGATCCTCATTTTCCAGTCCATTAGGGAGTCTCGAGAACAGCCATACCGTATGAGATGCCAAGACACATTCTCCTTCCAGCACCAAAGGAAATAAATTCGAAGTTAGCCCCTTTGTAGTCAACTGAACGACTGATGAATTTGCTTTCAAAAAAAAAAAAAACAACTATTGATGAATCTCTCTGGATTGAACCTCTCGGCTTCATTCCAGTAGTTGGAATCTCTTCCAATGGTTCATGCATTAAAAACCAATTTGGTCTTGGCTGGTATCTCATATCCATTAATTTCACATCTCTCCATACTTTCTCTTGGAAGTAGCAAAGGTAGAGGAGGGTGTAATCTTAGAGTTTCCTTTATAACTAACTTCAAGTACGTCAATTCATGAAGGTCTGACTCGCTGACATCCCCTGTTCTATCATAGGCTTGCCTCACCTCGGCTTGTTCTTTTTCAAGGATTCTAGGATTTTTCATCATTTCCTACATCACCCATTCAGCTATAGTTGGAGATGTCTCAGTTCCACCAATGAGAATGTCCTGAAAAGTTCTACTTGCAGTACAAAACATTTTTTTACAGTTTTCAATCAACTAAAGAAAGCAAGGTCTCATATATTTGAACACTAAATAAATGTTCCTTTCCAAAGATACCAATCTGAAGCTTGAAGTTATCTGATCTTTGAGCATGTTAAATTTATAGGACCATATAAACACATAAAAACATGCAAGATATGGGACATCAAATTACTAAACAGGATAACAGCTTTGACGTTGTCAGTTGTTAAGGGAAATTCAAGGCCTCCATGATCCTGAAGATTCAAAAGAGCACTAACTTGATCATCTATTTCATCATCACTTTTCTTCGGATGCGCATTTCTATCTCTATGTTATTCAATGATGCTTTCAAGCATCACGTCTAAATCATGGTGAAACCTCTCAAATTTAGCTCCCATTCCACTGATCACATGAAGCAATTTGATGGAAGGAAACAGATCAGCAATACTAAAACCAGCTGCAGCTTCCACAAGTTTCCTCAGAATTGAAATGAATGCTTCGTGTTGCTTGCATCTTCCGGAAAAACCCGTCCTTAAAGTGATGCTATATGATAAGCTGCAAAACAATTCTCCACTGTTGATTTCCAGTCCAGTATTAGAATAGATGGATCTAATTAAACTTGATACCTGCTTTCCTCTGATCGGAATGATTGTACACATTTCGTACTTAACAGCTCCAATGTGCAAACCTTTCGAAGCTGCCTCCAATAGCCTCCATATGATGCAAAAGCAATATCTGAAAAATGGTACATTATGATTTCAGCATCTAGGAGAAAGGGCCTGTTAGCAAAATTGATGTCATGTGTTTTCTTCACTTCTCTAGCAGCCTCTGGAGAAGAAAGAACAATATGTGATAATTCACCAAGTTTATGTGCATCAAGGAACCATGTCTTTTGGCTAATTCTGTCAAGCGGTGATGGGGAAGAGAGAAAATTAAAAAGTGAAAGTGCCCTATAAAAGGTAGCTTCTATGCTGCAGGGGTAGATTTTTGGGTGAGTCCTTTATTTTGGATCTCATCCATAGCTCGAACAGCATGAAAATGAACACAAGGAAGGTGAAGGACAGTGGGAGCAATTATCCATTGTATAACTACACAAGACTAAAGGGAAAACTGTGCAGGTATTGCTGAAAATTTTTCATTTCTTCTTAATTTATGCAGGTTTTGCAGGTCTTGATACCTGCTGCTTGCCTGTCAAAGTTGACATTTCTGTATGGATGCATTTAATAAACTTAACCTTTCTGACCAGCACATGGAGAATTTTAACTTCTTTTATGGCTATAATCTTGGAATATCTTACCGAAAAACATCAATGGAGTAAACAGGCATAGCCATGTAGAATCCTATCAACATCTTCACGTGCCTTAGTTAATGGAACTTGATTTAAATATTTGTAGCAGAGATTTATAATGATATACAGAATCTCTATCAGCCTAGATACTTGAACTCCTTTATGCTAAGAAAACTACCCTAAAGAAACTAGAATCTAATCTTGGGGACAATACAGTTTTCTTTCAATAAGATTGGAGATAGGTATTAAAAAATAAATAAATAAAAGAGAGAAAAATACATCACGCAGAAACAACCATATAGGACAATACTCAACCTCTAAAATGAAGGAGAAACTCTTTTTCGAGTAAAGATTTTCCAAGTGAGGCATTGAACATAAAATCCCATCTATAAACAATCGAATAGTAAAAACTCAACAGCTCAGAATTAAGCACTATTCTAGTGCAATCCTTACAGCACTAGATAATGACAAAATAGAACCTTTTTCTATTCTGAACAATAAAGAAACCTCTTTGGCTTATGCTACAAAGTGTAGCATCATTTGGATCATAACATCTACGCATTTGCCACCCAGTACCAACAGAATAAATGGACATAAAGATATGCCATCATAACTTGTATCATCCTTCTTCTAATCCTACCCTGCCTCTGCACTGTGTAGTAATGTCACTCTCTAAGTACCTCATTTTCTGGTCATACTTTCCTAAAAAATCTATGTAAAATAGTTTTTTCCGTGACTCGTGCAGGACTTGTGTCAACTGAAAACTTGAACTAAAGTATGTTCAATCGACTCATTGGAATCTAGTTAAGGCTTTGATCCAAAAGGATACAACACTAACCATTCTTTTTAAATATCAATACTATATTTAAAATTAAACTTTATTGGTTACTCAGCTATTAAAACAAAACAGAGCTCTCATGTCCCCTGAAAAAGGAAATAGCAAGACTCTGAATCCATACCTGTTGAAAAAACATGGATCATAAATATGAAAAAGTACTACTGAAATGCATTCTGGCAATAATGGAAATCATAATTCCCACAAAAGCACGTGTTATATTGTACTTACAACAAAGCGGCCAATACAATAACATATTACAAGCGGCCAATACAAAAAAGTGTAGCATCATTTGGATCATAACTTCCATCCATTCGCCCTTATAACACAAATAAAAGTCTGCAAAGTCCAAACCAAAGAGGCTAAAATTCCAAAACTTAGGAAAGTAAAATTAGTAGTCCCTCTAAATGACATAATCAGACCACTCAGCAATGTGTGAAGTATGATCCATGGTAAAACTTGGAATCTTGTCAAGCTTTATAGGGTTCTCCCTCCCTCCTACCAATCTAGCCGGATTCCCCACCGCAGTAGTCCTTGGAGGCACGTCCTTTAACACCACCGAACCAGCACCTATCTTAGCTCCATCACCAATCTTAATATTCCCTAAAATACAAGTACCGGCACCAATCAGAACCCCATCTCCAATCTTTGGATGTCTATCACCAGAAGCCTTACCAGTTCCTCCTAATGTTACATTATGTAAAATTGACACATTTTTTCCAATCACTGCTGTCTCTCCAACAATAACTCCAGTAGCATGATCAAACAATATCCCACTCCCAATCTTGGCTCCAGGATGAATATCCACATCAAAAACCTGAGACACCCTATTTTGTATCAGCAAGGCCAAAACTTTCCTCCCTTGACACCATAAATTATGGGCTACCCTATGTGATTGACATGCTAGGAACCCTTTAAAATTCAAAAAGCAATGTACATAACTTATACATGCAGGGTCTCTTTCTTTAGCAGCTTTCAAATCTTCCTTAATAGCTATCATGATTCCTTGATCTTCCACAAGCACGGCCATGATAATATCAAATAAAGTACTGCTAGGAAGACTTGGATTGCCTAATTTGATAGACAAATGATTGGCTAAAGCACTTTCAAATGAATTATGAGAAAAGATTGAGCTATAATAATAATTGGATAAGATGGGTTCTTGCTCAGCATCTAACCTTGCTTCTTCTTTCATTTTCAGCCATAAAGCACCAACCTCTTCTTTTTCTTCTAAAGAAAAATCAACAGATTTTCTTGTAGGGATGGTTTTTGTGTGGTTTTTATTCAAGGGTACGCTCGAAACATTATTTGGGAAAGTGGATCTGCAGAAACTTCCATACTTGTAAAGAACTTCATCAGGTTGAGAAATGTTTGGACGTTGGGAAAGTTGGGAAGAGTCTGTTGTTCTTGAGATGTCAATGCAAGCAGCCATGGATTGCGAAAACTTGTGAGAATAATGGGTTGATGGGAAAATTGAAGGAGAAAAGTGTGGATGAGAGAAAGGAGGAGAATTGTTATATAAAGGGAGAGGCAAAGGTCGAGATGTCCCAAGAATTTTCATGGAAACTGGGATTTCCTCAGAAATTTGGCTTTGGTCTGTAAATTATTTATAGAAGAGAAAGAGGCTAAGAGAAAAATATATACTATAAAATATTTTATAAATAAAATATTCGTGTGGTTGCGCCGGGAATTTTGGCCTTTGCTGCACATTATTTGATAAGAGTGATTAAACTACAATTTTGCTTCTTTTATCTCAAAAATAAATAATATATATATTATATATATGATTTATACTAGAATTGGTGATATTTTCATTGCTTTGAGTTGAAATATTTTAAGCTAAATCCTTTTTAAAATTAGTCAAATGTAAAATGATATTACTTATAATATTTTTCAATAGTATTAACCTAGCTAATTAGAAACCAAAACTGAAATTAGGATTACTCGAATTTCTTTAAAAAAATAAAATTATATTTTAATCTTTTAAAATTAATAAAAAATTGATTTAATCATTTAAAAATTATAAAGATATAAACTATTAAAATAATAAAATTATATTTTTACTATCGTAAATATTACAATTTAATTTCGACTCTTAAAAATTTTCTTGTTTTACCCCAATTAACAATTAGATAAATTACCTATTTTTATAGTGAAATTTTATAAGCCCTCGATACATTGGCACGTATATTTAAAAATAAAACTAACTTTTATACAAATAAATCAAATATCAATCTTCAAATTTACTTGTAAAATATACAATTTTTTTTTTAAATCCACTAAAAATTGAATATGAAAAAGATGAGGATGGAATCCACTTGATCCAAATGTGGTGTAGCATTGTCCTGATCCACCTCTGGTGTCAAATCGTGGTCCTACCTTTACTTGTTACAATTTTTTCTTTTCTTTTCTTTAGTAATGATAAATAATTTAAATGTCTAATTTTTGAATGGTATCAACTTTCATATTTAAATTTGAAGAGCTTTTTTCTAATACCTTTTGATACAATAAAAATATCCATTTTTGCTATTCTATCTTTTATTTGCTTTTATGTTTTCTTGAGTGTTATCAATCCAATTGAGTATTAAGATAATTTAGGGAGATCTAAAAAATTTCTACACATTATGGATGACTATCATCTTCATAGATTTGCATTTGAGAAGGGATTGTAATTGAGTCATTAGATTTATTTGGCATGTCAAGCAATTGACCAATTGTCTTAAACATAGGCTACAAGTTGTATTGATAAAAAAAATGGTAATTTTTCTGCATTTAAGATTTATACGGAACAATTTACAACCTACGATAAACTATGTATATATGTCAAGACAAGATTTAATATATCGTATTCAACGTACAATTTCGCAACATCAGAGGAAAAACATGAAAGCAAAAGCCCAACCTTTCGAAGGAGGCCAAGACATAGGAGGGAGAAATTTATGACTGCATCATGGCATAAGTGTTCTTATCAATAAAGCTATTGGAGCTAGGGGAAATGGTTATGGTCGAGGCAAATGTGGAGCTCAATGTCGAGGTCGAGGTAAAGATGTTCCTACCGAAGACGCCTTGGCTTTCATATCTGATGAACCTGACGAAGAATTAGACTTTGCAGAAATAGAGATCAATCCCGGATTTACCTAAATAATAGATGGAGATCAAATGCATTGATCATAAACGTAATGATTTTTTTGTTATTCTGTTGTATTACTTAAACTAAATAATTTTATGTATTTATGTTATGGATTTACTTGAATTTAGTTCCCATAATTCATTTTGATTCATTTGCTTTCAATTTTAGTAAAACGCTAGAGAACCACTAAGGCACAAAATGGATTTATTATGATATGAATATCAAGCATCCAACTTAGGAAAAGATCCATTCCCAATAATTGATTCAAGCGACTAATATAAATGCCTATGCATGATTCTTGTATTGTCCATACCACTTTGCTTAAAAATGCTAGAGCATAGGTGTATGGAAACCTTAACCTATTTCCTTAATCTCAACATTTGATTGCTCACTGATATTTGTTGATCCCAACAATCATTGCCCACCAAAAGCTATAATATGTTGCCTATTTAGCTAAGCGACTAGGTATTATTGTTCTTGAAAGTGAGCAACTTTTGTGAAATTGCTCCCATGGTAGAATAAACCCACAAAAAATTATTGGTTTGTAAAAAAACCTTATCCTATTTCTCTAAACCTTAAAGTGATTAAAGGTGTAAAGTAATGGTACATTGTAGTTAGTAATTTTTTTTCACTCGGCAATAATTTCAAAGTACTAATAACCCTTAACCCATTTCCCTACATTGTAAACACTAACATTTGTAATGAATCTATAATGAATAAGCATGTGTAGGATATTTATAGGATACACTTATGGATAAACTCGCCAACCATGAGTGGTGACCTAGTATGTCACACCCCAAGTTTGGCGGATCTAAGATTTTGGCTTACAATAGAAAAATAATTTGTTTGGCGAAGTGTAATCCGCCTATATATTTCTTTTGGCACATAAGCGTGGGCATATAGTAATCGTCATGTGAGTAAATGTAGATTTTTATTTTAGATTATTATGTTATTTAAAGAGAAATATTTGGTCAAGTGAAAAGGTAATCACGATATGGGTTAACACCAAAGATACAGTACACCTTGTTTGTTTGAAGTACTGTGTTAGTTAGGTTGTAAAGTAATCTGGTTAGGAACCACTGGATAGACTAGTTTGATATCTATAATACAAAATTCTCATTTATGTTTCTCTCTAAAACTATGTGCTATTAAGAAGGATAAATTCTAAAGTTATGAAACTTTTTAAGGTCCACTATGTAAGATGGGTCATATATATGTGTATATGTGTGTGAAAGGTTCTAAAAGGGGTTATTTTTCTTCTTTCAATGCTACTTTCTGATTCTGTTCTTTAAATACAATGGTATCTTTTCCTCTTAAGCTGGAAGTTAAGGATTCTTGGTTTAATTAATGATCATTCCATCTCTGGGTAAATATTACAGCTTTGTATGTCAAGTTTTGAATGAGTAAGTCTGTATGTGGTATTTGAACAGTAAGTTGTAAGTATAAGGTTTTGCATGGGGGTTATCAGTGATTAAGATAATAGTAATTTGTATATAAATAAGTTTTAATGGTGGTCCTATGTTCTGTAAGAAGTTTTTTTGCTACTTCAAGAAGGATGTCTAAGCCTGGAGCTTAGAACTGGAGTAGGTCAATATCAAGTGAGTCTCTATCTTGACTCTCTTATGTAAATTGTTACAGTAGAAACATATATATAAAGGATGATCGTATCTATGAAAATCGGTAAGTGTATAAGTATAGTAAAGATGAGATATGGATAATAATGATATGTATAAAGTTCTATTGAAAAAGAATGTTGAAGGGTAAGAATACAGGTAAAGTTTGATAAACAGAAAGTATGAGTTCAGTCTAGAAAGCGAATAAATCTAGGTAAGTAAATGTTGAGCAAGTGTTCATTTATGAAGCCTCTAGTACGGGAGTTATATTGCTAACTAAATTGGCAGATCACGATATGAAATTAAGTGTAAGACCATGAAGTTAAGACCCATGGAATCATGGTGCAGCCTCTAGTAAGTTGAAGACTGAATGGCAGATCATGATACATGAATGTGTATAAATCCATGTGGCTAAGACCCATGGAAAGACATGTCTTTATGTATGTTTATGGTGTAGCATTCGATAATGTGTAAATTGAATTGACAGATCATGATACATGAAATTTGATAAGTCCATGAGAGAGACACCCATGGCACTTTCTGTGAAAGTTTGTTGGGACAATAAACACATAAATCTATATGATGCCTTTATGGCATATTTTTGTTTATATCTTATGGTGCACTTTGCTAAGTCTATTTGATAAGATATGCTTATTTGCCCTTCTGGTAAGTTCTTGGTAAATTTTGATTGTTCTATGATAGATAATTCTATAAAAAGGTTATGAAATGTATAAGGTTAATTTGGTTGAATTAGATAAAGGAAGTTATGAAAGGAAGTGTGTATTTGTATGTTAAAAAGCGTATCTACCATGGTAATCTATTAGTTTTAAAAGTGGGCATATTCATGGTTATGAAAGACATAAGAAATTTTCAATTCAAGTTCGTCTGAGTTAGATAATGGTTAAATCTAAGTTATTTGGGATCTGCTATATTTGAGTTGTATAATGGCTTCTTCTGAAATCATATAGAATCTAAATTATCGTTATCCTGAGTATCTGGGATTCCGAAATAAAGTGTTGTGGAATTCATCTGAATGATCTGTGTAGTACATTATCAGTGAGAGTTTTAATGGTATCAAACCAAGGTATGATTTGTGTTAGGACCCACCTTAGTAATAAACAAAAAAGAAAGCAGAATAAATTGAGAAATTGAACACACAAATTTCACGTGGAAAAATCCCTCTAAAAAAGATAAAAAACCACGGAGAAAGATAATTTTACTATAATGAAAAAAGAACGAATAGTACAAAAGATGGAGATAAAAACTAAACTCTGAAAACCCGAAAACAAAGAACCCTCAACACAAAATTCTCTAAATGTATTATGAGTTCTAATCTCTAATGGATGTGTTTCTTCTAAGGTTGTAAAAGAGCATATTTATAGGCTAAATTCATAGGTCAAATAATAATAAAATAATTTAGAAACAAAGTTTAACTAGAAGATTATTTCTTAAATTTGACTGAAAATAGGAGTCATATTTAACAAATCTCCACCTTGACTCATATTTCCACAACACCATCTTTGCCAAATCCCGCCACAAGCCTATCTTGAACTATGCAGGGAATTAATTGAGACGAAATTGGAAGATTTCTAGCCTTCGATTTGTACACTGTCAAATTAAAACTAACTCAAGTTTGATTTTCACAAACACAGTACCTTAACTTTTCAAAACCTGCATCCAAAAGAGAACCTCTCTTCAACGAAACGGTCATACCTTTTTCCCTCCTATGACCAAGTTCCTCTGCTTCAAACGAGTTGACTTCGACTCCATAACGGACGAGGGAAGTCCGATTTCACCAGTCACTGTAGAACCTTCCAGAATATAAAAACTGTCAGTTCTTTTACCTTTTAACAAAATAAGAGCTCCACGAGATACTTTAATGCCACTCGACTTGATGTTAATTCTGCATCCTTTCAAGTCTAAAATACTCAATGAGATGAGATTCTTTCATAAATCAGGTACATAGTTGACATCTGAGAGTGTCATAATCGTCCCATTGTGTATCATATTTTTAATAGTACCAATACCAATTACCTTACTAGATGAATCGTTTCCCATGCGCACAACTCCACCTTCAACCAAACTATATGTAGAGAATCATTCTCTATTGGGACACGTGTAGAAAGAACATCCCGCATCTAGGACCCACTCGAACATGAGCTTGGAGTTATTGCTCGTTGACACTAACAAGAAATCATAACCGTTTTCATCAGCCAAATAGCACTAGATACATCTTTCTCGTTACTCTCAACGGTTCTTTTATTTCACAATTTATAACAATCTGCTTTGATGTGACCTAACTTTTTACAATAGCGACACATTTTGTCTCATTTCTTTGATGCTACCAAAACGGAAGCTTGCCTATCTTTCTTGCTATCCAAATGAAACTCATTGTCGAGTTTGTCTCTACTCAAAAAATGACTCTTCACATCTTCGAACGAAAGTTTGTCTCTGCCATAAATCAGGGTCTCCCTAAAAGACTTGTATGAAGGGGGTAAAGAGCACAATAATAGCATAGTCTGATTTTCATCATCAATATGAACCTCAACATTATTTAAATCATTTAAAAAAGTAATGAATTGACTGATGTGATCTCTAAGAGGCTCACATTCGTTCATACAAAACGTAAATAGACATTGTTTTAACACTAAATGGTTAGCTAGAGACTTAGTCGCATAAAGAGTTTCTAACCTTTTCCACAAGGCAGATAAGGTCTTCTCCATCAATACCTCCTGTAATGCCGTATTCGCGAGGCACAACTGGATTGTAGACAAAGCCTTTTCATGAAGCTCTTCCCATTCTGTTTTATTTAGATTCTCAAGCTTTTTCCCGGTAACAACCTTTTTCAAACCAGATTGAACTAGAATTGTCACTATTCGAACTTGCCACAGATTGAAATTTGTCTCACCATCGAACTTCTCAATTTTAAATCTTGTTGCTGCCATATCTGAATGGGCTGATCTATGAAAATTGAACTATCTTTGATACCACTTGTTAGGATCGATCCGATTAAGCAACAAAAAAGGGGGAATAAATTGAGAAATTGAACACACAAATTTAACGTGGAAAAACCCCTCCAAAGAGGATAAAATACCACGGGCAAAGATAATTTTACTATAATGGCAAAAGAATGAAGAGTACAAAAGATGGAGATAAAAACTAAACCCTGAAAACCCGAAAACAAAGAACCCTCAAAACGTAAACATAAAAGTATCTAAATGTGTTATAAGTTCTAATCTCTAATGGGTGTGTTTCTTCTAAGGTTGTAAAAGAGCCTATTTATAGGTTAAATTCATAGGTCAAATAATAATAAAATAATCTAGACTAATCAGAGTTTAATTGAAACAAATAAACAAAGTTTAACTAGAAGATTGTTTCTTAAATTTAACTGAAAATAGGAGTCATATTTAACAATTTGATTAGTTGTTTGATGGTATTTAGATATGCGCAAGTATTTGCGAAATGTATATGTTTTTTGCTAATGATTAATATCTGTAAACAACTGTTCTGGAGTAAGTTTGTGTGTGAAGAGATGATATGTATGAATTAGGCTTTAAAGGTATATTGTTTTGAAAAGTACCTATGGTTTTTAAAATGTCTAGAAGGATCTTCAGTTAGACAGTTAAGAAAGAATTAGTACGTTAAGAGTATGATTGTTAGCGTGGAAGTGTATGTCGAAACTGTAATAATATCCACTCGAAATGGAAGTAAGTGTTTCAGAATGGTACCTGGCGCATTAATGTTTTTCCAATCTTATAAACTATCCACAAAGGTATTTTTTTGATAAAGCTCAGTAAGTTCTTTTGAACTTACAATATTTGTTGTTGTTTCAAATATATGGTAAGAGAATGTGCTAGGAGTATGTTAAGATAGTGGCGAAGTGGAATATTATGCATATAGTGGAGAAAGTGGTGTAGTTTAAGGTTATGCCCTAAGAGTCTATCTTTTACAAACTTTATACTGTAATGACTTGTAACAAGTTTGGATTAAATTTTTTTTTTAATATTGTCCCTTGTTCTCATATCTCAATTTTTTCAATTAAATTAATAAGTAAAATGTTTTAAGTAAGGAATATTTGTCAACTGTTTGATATTTGGTTACATATTGTGTATAATAACATCCGAGATCCGGACCCGACGAATCTGGTTGGGTTGAAGGTGTTACATTGTAAGACTAAACTCGACATCCACCAATGTCGAGGTCTATATAATTAGTTATCTTCTCAAATAGTAACCCCATCAAGGATTTCTACAAAAGGAAGACCTGACATGCAACTTTTTTGAACTTGACACCTATAGATGTCAAGTTTAATACAATAAGTTATGGTTTAGGAATCTCGTTTAAGGTTTCAAGGCATTTGACAAGTGACTCACTAAACTCACTACCCACAAATGTCAAGTTCAATTCAAAAATTAAAGTTGTGACCTATAGTTGCCAACTTTGTAGGCTACGATCATGATTGATTCTTATCGAGTTCATGGTTTGAAAAATCTACAAATATAATCCATGGCACATCCTTCTCTCACATCAAACATCCACATCCAAACCTTAAACCCTAACCCATTTCCCTAATCTTTAAATTTGTAGTTTACATATTAATGCTTAGGGTTTAAGGGTTAAGGATTGAATTAAGGTTTAGAGTTGAGGGTTTAAATATACATACCAACCTTGAAAAACCAAAGGGTTTTACATACCTTTTAAACCATTTCCGCACACTAAATTATTTTAAAATGAATAACGATGGGTTTAGGGAAATGGGTTACTAAGTTGACATTTGTAGGCTTGATAATTTTCAAAATTTTTAAATGTCAACTTAGCCATTAATATTGGATTCCAGCTTCATCCAAACAAGAGGATGCCCAATCATCATTTGAACATTTTGTATTGGCATGAAACCATTGAATAGATATCCTTAGTGTTAGGATCGACCCGATTAAGCAACGAACAAGAAAAATAGCAGAATAAATTGAGAAATTGAACACACAAATTTAACGTGGAAAAACTCCTCCAAAGAGGATAAAAACCATGGGCAAAGATAAATTTACTATAATGGCAAAAGACCGAAGAGTACAAAAGATGGAGATAAAAAAACTAAACCCCGAAAACAAAGAATCCTCAAAACGTAAACACAAAATTCTCTAAATGTGTTATGAGTTCTAATATCTAATGGGTGTGTTTTCTAATGTTGTAAAAGAGCCTATTTATAAGCTAAATTAGCAAGTCAAATAAACTATGCTAATAATTGCTAAATATATTATACTAATAAATACTAAATCTTCTAGAAAGAAAATATATTTTGTTTAACTTGACTTGCAAACAATCTCTTAGAATTTGGGTCACACAACTCTAACACTTAGGATCAAGTTGTTACTAATTTGATATCATCATGTTTGATAGATACATTTTTCCTTGTTGATTTCAAGTTAGTCGACGACTTAAAGGATTCACATTACCTCAAGACTCGAAGATACCTCATCTAACATTTTAATATAGAATATGTGTAGTATGAAAAGATGTTGTTGACTCTTTTATTTAGTGATATGAAGGTTCCATCTTATGTTTGCTTGCATAAACATAAGCGAGCACAATATCTATAATCGTCCATTTAGAAGATCTATTTTAGGGTTTAGAATAATAGTATTAGATAATATCAGAGATTACAATTATGTGCCTATTTTTAATTAATACATACCTTCTTAAATTTCAAAAATTGATGAGATTGGCCTTAAACACCTTGTACTTGAAGTGTTTATTTGTAATTGTATTTTGATGATGCATGGTTGTTGATGAAAAAATCTATCAGGCCTTCATTGTAAAAATAATAATAATAATAATAATCTTCTCTATTTAGAACGAATTGTTTTCAAATTCATGATGCAATTCGAATTTTTCCATCTTTAATGTTTGCTAACGCAAGTTTTAAATTTCAATTTTTTATTTGAAATGAAATAATAGAAGGGTTAATATTTGGTACATCGTCAATGTACTTTTTTATTCCATAAGTAATCATCCCTATTTGTGAGTCTAAAAACTCCATTGACAGTGTATTAATAAAATTTAATTTGTAAATGAAATTTTATATAGAATTAATAAATTAATTTCACAATATTTTTCTCAATTTAAAAATTTATTGAGAATGTATATACATATCAATAATTTTTATGATGACATCTATACTATTATTTAAGCTTTTGACAAAGTTGGTGTCATGAGTCAATTGAGCGCTAACTCGGTTAGAAAAATTATGAAAATATCCTTATATAATTAAAATAAGTTATATTATTTGAGGGTATTTTAATCTTTTTTATTTTAACAAAAACCAATAAAAATATGCATATTGTAGGATTGGAACATACATTAATTGGATTAGTAAAACTTTAAATTTATCAAGACTCAACCAAAGCTTTATTTTTAATATTTTATGTGTTATTATAATTAATTAGTTTCATATTATACGTTTAGTTATTTGTTGGATATTATATTTAAACACTCATTTATATTCTAAATTTGTAGTTTCCACTAGAGGTGTCTATGGGCTGGGTCGGGCCCAACCAAAATTTTAGGCCCGTTTCTAGGCTTGGGCCCACCCCGACTCAAAAATAGGTTTAAAATTTTGCCCAAGCTCAGCCCGGATAAAAATACTAAAACTCGAGCTCGGTCCAGCCCACCCGTATTAATTTTTTATATTATTTTTTTCAAAAATATAATACATAAAAAATACTAAAAACATTAAAATAAAATTTTCCCAACAAATTGAAAATAAATTAAAAAATATGTATACTTAAATAACACTAAGATAAGTGCAACTTAACAAGCAAATGCCTCTAACATAGTAACAAAATTAACAATAAAACAAGAGTTATACAATATCTAAAATAATAACAACGAAATAGTTGCATCATAATAGTTAAATGGCAACAAAATATTAGAAAAATAACAAAAAAATAACAACAAAACAGTAAAAAAAGTAAGAAAACAATAAAAATATAAGTACTTTTTGTTGCATATTCGAGCCAGGTTGGGTCAAAAAAAACCTTACTCGAGGCCCAACTCGTCTTCTAAACGAATTTCTTTATCTAAACTTATTTTTCGGATATATATTTTTAAAAGTTTAAATTAAATTTATCTGACGTGGGCGATGACGCGTCTCCTTAAGAAAGGACAAGAAGGACATTTGATTTTGTGCTGTCCCCTGGTCACCGTGACTTCCATGCATCTTTCTTAAGAAATAAAATATATCCTATCATCTTTGACCTTCATACGTAACTGGTTACGTGTTAAGAGCTATAAAACCAGCTTTTTAGAGTTAATTTTTGTACGAGCTACGTAAAATCTTATTTAATTACATAAATTAATATTTTGTATGATTATAATAAAATAGTATTTAACATTATTCTATTATATAAATAACATTAACTAATTTTAAAAATTATTAAAACATATAATTTTTGTTTAATTAAACAAATTATTCGTAATGTTTTGAACAAAATAAATTACACAAAGTATTATCTAATTATACAAACTATTATAATCTTTTGTAATATTTTATATTACATGCAAACTTATCAAAACTCATTCCAAGAAATTTCCTTAGAATTTTGCAAGTTTGAAGTGAAGTGAAGGCCGACGCGTGCTTGAACAACACCCAAATTCCTTCATCTTCATGTTCTGGACTGGTCCGGCCGTACTACAATATCTATTTTTTTCATCAATTTAATACGACTTATAATAATAATTAATAAAACTTATAGGTATCAATTTTGGATTCATTGAATATCAATTTTCTGATTCTCTTTCGATCACCCATAGTTTTACAGTTGATTACCCACGGATTGGATTTTATGTTATCATGATTTTTCTTTTAATATTATAATTATAAGTTTTATCATATTTATTCTTTGTGAGTATAATATCTAAAATTATTTATAGACATTTCCCAATTTATAAATAAAAAATGATATATTTCAGTACATTCAAATTCATATATTTTATTTATAACAATGCTTATACCAATCGAGTTAAGACTCAATCGACAATAATCGATGATTTTTATTTATTAATTTTTGTCAAATTATACACATCATCCTGTAATTTTCCTTTTTTGTAAAATTTGATTTCTCTATTATTATTTGCTAAAATATGATCGTTTTATTTTCGATTTATTAAAATTAAGCTCAATACGTAATATGTTCCATTATAAATGATGACATAATTCTTTTGTGGCAATTTATTGTCTTATGTAACAGACACATTGACATATTCATATGCCAAATAATTTTATTAAAAAAAATTAAAATGCATTTTAAAAAAGACAAATTCTTACCAACAATCCTATCGATCAAAATCAAAGTTAATTGTTGAGAAATCGAGTAAATCCCTTAACCAATAACCTTTAGCAGCGAGAACAATAGCAATGACTTGAAAAAAAAAAAAAGCAATGGCTTGCAATAGCGATCAACTTATCCATGTTATACTAGTCTAGAAAACAAGTATCACTCCTACTAAATAAACAACAAATAGTTATCGATTCCCAAAAGAAGCACTTGATGAAAGTCAAGTAAAAGGATCAATAAAAAAGACTAAAGGTATTATCTTGTCAAACCCACAGCACATGCTTTAATCAATTACATGCAAGGGATATCTCAATCCTCACATACTCTCATAAAAAGCATAACCTCAAATATTGCAAGAAAACCTTGATATAAAATATTAAGTAGGTAAATCCAAAGGTATCTTATCCTTCACCTTCTACTACTTTAAAATCACTCCTTAGCGAACATTTTTCATCTCTTCCGACTAAATTTCATCAGAGCTTTCTCTTGTATTTTATTGTATATAATTTTTGGCATCCATATGCACTAATATTTGATGTAATAAAATAATTAGTTAAAAGAATTCAAGTCCAACTAGGACTTCTACCACCCCATGGCTAGCAGCTCCAATGGATAATTTACCTTGTGTGCCACAACTCATTAGCTCGCTATTCTAGTTCAATTTAATTATATGTTATTCAACTTAATATATTAAAGTATTTGAGTTATATACACGTGATTATTCATTTATTCAAGATTTAAGTAAATCATGTCATGAACGCCACAAGTCAATAATCTTTAAATAAATTTAGGATAAATTTAATCTGGGTCTAATCCAATATATTGTCAGTCTAGATAATCGTATCTATATCTCTATTTCTAGAAGTCAATCCAACACCAATAGCCAAGATAAGTCATCTCCCTAATTGGACTTATAGATGACATAATTGTCTTAACATGAATCATTTGCTCAATATGATTCTATGGACCATAGGTAATTTAGATTACTTATTAACATACGTTGTCTTCTTGCATTATAACCCGACCATATAATGCCATTTAATATTAGTTAAGTCTTGCGTAATCAATGAGCTAATATTTGCTTGTACATTTTTTCTTTTCATACAAAAACCATTAAGAACAATCATAAAAATAACATTAAATAAAAATGTGGTACTTTTATTTTGTTAATCAATTTGAAAATTTACAAGTAGTCATGACAAAACCACTAAACTAAAGGCACAAATCCTAACAAGTTTCCTGTTGAAGTACTGATGGTCGCTAAACTAACTAAAAACTCGACTAAGGCAAGCGCACCTATCGAACAGTAGTATAGTTATGGTGAGACCGGAAATATCGTATCCACAAGGACTAAAAGTACTAGTAATTACTATCTTTTTTTTATCTAACCTAAGAATTAAAGGGATGTTTTTAAACTAAGACGAATTATCTAATTGACTTAAAAATACGACAGAGATGAAAGTTGAAAAATACTTTTCGAAAATCGATGGAGAACACAATACCTAAGGAAGAATCCACCTAGACTTCACTTATTACTTCTGAATTAGACGATTTATTCACTTGACTTAATCTGTAGAAATCCTTGATTTATGTTATTATCTCTCTTGAGACTAAAAACAACTGACTCTAGGTTGATTAACTGAAATCTCTTTCTAATTAAAACCCCTATTTTTGCATTAACTCGATCTATAGATTCCCTTATTAGATTTGACTCTAATCTGGCAGATTTATGTCGTCCTATCTCTAGGATTGCATGCAACTCCGCTTAATTATGGGGATCTACTCTTAACAGGGACTTTTGCTCCACTGAATAAGCACATCAAAACCTGAATTAATATCCTGAAATATTAAAACAAGGATTAAAACTCACAATTAAGAATAAGAACAAGTATTTATCATATAATTCAAATATTAATAAGATCTGTCTTAGGCTTCATCTCCCCTAGGTATTTAAGGAGTTTAGTTCATAATGATAGAGGAAAATATTTCAAAATTGGGAAAATAACAAAACATAAAGAAACCCTAAGAACTTCTAAAGAAATTGAATGGATCTTCAGTCTTGAAGTAGATCCTACTTCCGAGGTGATTCTTATAGCTGTCTTCTAGTATTTTCTGCCTTCTGCTCTGCGTATCCCCTTTGATCCTCTTCTAGGGTGTTTATATAGACTTTAAAATGCAACAAAACCCTAAAAATTAGCCTTTTCTGAGTAGAATTAGACTTGGGCTCGATCCAGACACGGCCGTGTGCCACGCCCGTGTGAAGATGCTCAAGCCGTGTGTGATTCTAAGTTTGGTTTTTGTCGACACGACCATGCCACACGGGCGTGTGGCATGCCCGTGTGTTTCACACGGGTGTGTGGTTTACCCGTGTGAAAGTGCCTAGGCCGTGTGAAATACTGAGATAAGCCTATTTTGTCTGTTTTTAGCCCGTTTCTTGCTCTTTTCACCCTCTTATGCTCACCAAGTATAAAACATGACTTTAAAGGATTAGTAGCATCAAATTCATTAAATCTTATGATAATTCATCCAAAAATATGCCAACCATGAGGTAAAAATATGTATATATTATGGTTTATCAAGTATCCCCACACTTAAGCATTTGTTTGTCCTCAAGAAAAATCCTCAACTCACGATTAAAATTAATTTTTCTTAACTTATAATTCTCATCAATAATGTTTCGAAATAATCTAAAAATAATCATACATTAAGAATTCAACTAAAAGAACATCAAAGTTTCAAACAATCCAAGTTGAACATTTTAATCATAAAATCATAGGTATCTCCCCTTATCTAAATAATTACCTTTAATTCCAAATCGACAAGAGTTGACATCCTCAATAAAGATTCACTCAAATCACTCGAAGTTTTTAAGGTTCAATAATTAAGCACTCATAGTCAAACATGAAAAGTTATTACCATAGGCTTGCATGAAAATCAAATCTCCACCACTATAAATGAGATGATACACAAATCAAAAGGTCTTTAACAGGGTTGTAATGGGGATTGAGTTAAAGGTGTGGATAAAGGTTGAAAAAGAGGGTTAGAATTGAAATTAATTTAATAAATTACCCAACTTAAAAGAATAAAGCTAATTATTGAATTACAAACAAGTGCCAGAATTAAAACTTCCTAAAATGAAGTGAGCTTTCCCTCAATAAAATAACTTTAACTTATCCAAGCTCTTTAAAACAATATCTAATTGAATGAATAAAAATATACGGTTTTTTTTAAGAATAAGAAAAGTATGGAAAGTACATAATAAGAAATAACTCAGCAACTGAGATGAACAAACATAGTTAGGTAACTAATCAAATTAAATCTCGATAAAAAATAGGGTTAATAAAAAGGGAAAAATTCTTAATGAATCAAAAAAGGGTTAAGTTGTAGGTTAACATTAAGGAGAAAATCAAGAAACAATGATTAAGGCTCAAAGGGGTTTACTAAGGGTCAAATATGTGGGTAGGCTTTTTATAGAGTAAGTAGGTTAAAACCTAAGTGCCTTTATCATCTCAGTATATCAAATCAAAGGTGTGGTCTTGATATGCATAATCGAAGCAAGTTCTAGAAATAGCAAATCAATGTTGACACACTCATAATCAATAAAATAAGTGAACAAGGAAGATAGATGCTCAAAAAGGCGCAAAATCTCACAAAAATTATGGGTATTTGATGTCAATCCTGTAAACTTAGAACTTTAAGATAATACCTCAATTCAGAGGAACAACCTAGCAATTTTAATTCTAAAAAATTCAACTTATCATGCTTGATTCTCTATTGCCTTAAAGTTAGACAATCAATGCACAATTACCTATGTTTTGATTCAAAACATATCAATAAAAATCATAAATCAATCAAAATTCATTCTAATAGTGATATGAGGGAGTTATTTGAGAACAAGACAAAATTCAGGGATTTTCAAAGAATCATATAAATAACCTCCCCACACTTAAGATGTACATTGTCCTCAATGTACAAAGATAGATAACAAAAGACGCATAATATCATAAGAGAGGGAGAGAAGCGAAACTGCCCTGATTTTTTTGGATGGAATCCTTGGAATAATGAAAGTGAAAATCGTAGATATGGCCATTAATGTGCATGAGTTGGAGCTACTATTAAGAAAATAAACACAATTGTGAAGAGAATTAAAGGGTTACTCGATAATAACTATAAAGATAAACTAGTTTAAAAATATAAACGACAAGTCTTTAAAATAAACATAAAATAAAAATAAAAATAAAGCGAAAAAATAAAAGATAAAAAATAAATGGACTCAAAAATCCCCATCGGTAGATGGATCTTGAGGTGGTGGTGGTGGTGGAGGCGAGATGTTGAAGTGCTGGCAAATCTGCTGCAGAGTCGCCTCGATGCTATCGAACCTCGTAAAATACTGTTGCTCGAAGTGAGTGAGTCAATCGGATATATCGGTCAAAGTAGCTGTAGGAGGTCGGTGACTCAGTGGTGGCAGTGGGTATGGGTCCTTGTGAGGGGGAGGGCTCATCCTGGTCATCAGAGTGAACGAGTCTATACTGAGAGGGTTCGAATCCACGGCGACGCTCTATCATCCTCATGTGGATCATACTAGAAATTCCCTGAGGAGATATTTGGCCTACTAGTGTGAGTATTAATAACATCTCTAGAGTGTTAAAGAGGCCGAAGTGTCGAGTGAGACGAGTCATGTAACACCCCTATCCCGTAACAATCGCCGGAATAGGTAAGGGGCATTACCAGACAGACAGAACATTTCAGAATCACATTTATCATAAAACATCATTGCATAAGCAATCATCTCTTAAGATGGTCTACGAGACCTAAAATATACTTTTAGGAATAGTCATCACTAAACCAAACCCATTCTAAAATTTCAAAACATAGAAAATCTTTCAATTTTGTTGAGGTCACACGTCCATGTGACCAGGCCGTGTGCCTTACACGGGCATCAGACACACCCATGTGAACCAGCCGTGCCAAAACAAGTCACCCATACTGACTTTCACCCACGGCCAATAGGCACGCCCGTGTGCTATGACCGTGTGATACTTAGCTAGCTACTGACTTGAGCCCATGGACATATGACATGCCCGTGTCCCCTGACTGTGTGGTACAATGCAGGCTTGGTTTAAGCCAACTTGCCACCCCTATTTGAGTCTTTCCTACTAGCAATGTTAAACAACATTCATACAACAATTTTCAACCAATTCCATGCTCAAAACATGCTTCATTACAACTAAATCATCATCAGTCAATAACCCATTCAAAACCATATCAAAACTTAACACATTCATACCATTTGCTAGCCAACGCTCATGGCATAACATATATTTACAAATTAAAACTTAATACATAAACCTTCTAACCTATACATGCCATACTTTAAAATGTTTACACTTTCAAAAGTACCAAAATGAGTTTGATAGTATGGTGACGATCCTCAACTATCCCTAAGCCTTCAGTAGCTACGATAACTGTAAAACAGACATAAATCACACAGAGTAAGCTACAAAGAGCTTAGTAAGCCAAATACAATTGGTTTAACTTCTAAAGATTATAAGTACAATTCAACCATAAAGATTCATAACTATTTCATAGAATAATTCATAAGCTTAACCATGCTCCTTTGTTTGCTTATATGTCATGCCTCATTTCCAAATTCCATACATATTTCACAAAGACAGAGTCTTTTATATTCAGAAATTTAATACGATACAAACGTACCTGTATAGGTTATACATTTCATATAATCATTCTCATATTTCGTACTCTATCATCAGACAGTTCAGAAACGATACCGATACTCACAAACAAGTACAATGCCGACGTCCCTAACGTGGTCTTACATTTAATTCAATATCGATGCCTCTGTCCCAGCCAGGGTCTTACACGAAATCAGATACGATGCCGATGTCCTACACATAGTCTTATACGTAAATATCAATCGAGGCCTGTGTCCCAAACACTGTCTTACACGATATCTTAGATAGATGTCAACGTTCCTTTAAAAGCAAACAGAGCTTTTCGGATACCAACATATTAACAGAATTTACTCAAAAGGTATTCATCAGGCTCTCAAGGCCATCTAATACAAATTAAAGTTTTTATATGCAGAATTTAGTCAGTTTAACACGTAATTGTAATTTGACTTACCTCATACGAATTTCGGACGGAACGAGTCGACTATTCAACTATTTTGGACTTCCCTCGATCTAAGTCCGATTTTATTTGTTCTTGATCTAATACAATTCAAATTCAACCATTCAATCATTCATTTCACTCAAAATAATCCATGAACACATATTTAGGGCACTTTTCATTTTAGCCCTTACATTTTCACACTTTGACAATTTAGTCCATTTTTTAAAAAATCACAAATATGTAAAATTCACCAAGACTATAGCTTGGCCGAATATACATGGCTTCTATACCAGCCCAAATAACATATTTAATTCACAATTTAGTCCTTCAAAACCTCATTTTCACAAATTATCCCAAATAGCTCTATTTCATCAAAATTCAAGGACAAAACTTATAAATCATCTACCAAGCCTTTATAATTCATCCAAAAACATCACAAAACTCATGATATCAATAATGGCATTTCATGAAATCTTTAATAGAAATAGAAATTCAGACATGGGTTTTGAAGAACACAAAGCAACGATCACAGAAACGTAAAAATCATCAAAAATCAAGCAAAATAAGCTCACCTATTTAACCATGCACTAGCCGAACATCAAAATGCTTCAATGGCTTCTTCTTTCTCTTAATTTTTGGCTGAACAAGGTGATAATAATGCCACCTTTTGTTTTGTTTTTATTATAATTAACTTCTTTTCACCTTTTACCAATTTGCCCATGGCTTATACTATTAAATTTCTACCAACTAATGTCCATCATTTTCTGCTATTAATTTAAATGGAAAATTTGACATGCAAGGACCTTTATTTTAAAAGCCAAACCAAATAGGTTCTTTAACATTTAGCACTCAACTTTTACACTTTACGTGATTCAATCATTTTTCATAATTAAGCACAGAAACAGACAAATTAAATCACAAAAATTTCCCAGATATAAATTCACATATCACAAACACAGAAAATAATATTAAAATATTTTTTAGACTCGAATTTTTGGTCCCAAAATAACTATTCTGACTAGGGTCAAAACCGGACTGTTACAAGTCATGTAGGGGCCAAGGCAGATGGTGCCCCGCCTATGGCAGTCTGTCTGGTGGCGAAAAGTAAGGGCAATAAAGTATGCCAAATCAAATACATGACCAGTCACCATGCTCCATAAGAAGTAAGCATCGGTGGTGCTAATGACGCCGGTGCTCTCTCTCCTCCCAGTCAGGGTGTGAGCCAAGATAGCATGGATGTAGCGTAGTGTTGGGGGAAGAGAAGTCAACTTTGAGCGACTTACATCATAGGGAACAGTACTCACCATAAGGTCGGTCCAACAGCATAAGAGCGAGTGGTGTATGTGATAGTGAAGATGTAGAAAAACCTCGAAAGACATAAACTCCTCCGTGTAAAGGCCCAAAGTAGCTCCAAACTCCGATACACTCATGTGTCTTACGAGTCCACCAGTATAAAAGTGATAGTACCGGCCTTGTCATGGGTATTCATCACATGCTGTAAATGGAAAGTAGTGCAAAACTCCAATGTAAGCTCCGAATAGATGGGCTCAATAATTGTAAAGAACTGATCCCACGGGGTAGTGGCGAGATAGAATCGAACAAGGTGGGCAAGTTGGACCTGTTCCAAGGTGGCCCAATCAATACAACGACCCACACCTAATGGTCGTACTCGAAGAAGCTGAAACAAGTCGTCTTGTGGGCCTGAGGAAAATCGAAGCAGAGGGTGACGAGCTTCGGTTGAGGCGTTCGAGGAAGCTGTACTAGGACCTTTCCGCTTTTTTGGAGCGGGAACAGCTACTTTAGATTTTCCACTAGTGTTTGTCATTGTGTGCCTGCAAGAATAAAAGAGTTCATCAATAAATAAGCACCCAAACATGTAACTAAAAATCGAGTCTTGTAGAGTTAAAGTACTCCTAAACAGAAAATTTCTCCAAAACAGGGCGTACAAGTATCCAACTATGTACAACCAAAGCGAAGTCATCAAGAAACAATGTGATGCAAATAAATTAAATGAAGAGTTCTGACCTATAGACAAATTCATGATGTTCTGGAGGCATCAATAATTATTTGAATAATCAATTCTAATACGAAGCATAAATCAATAGTAAGCACTATATTCTAAGAAACTAAACTAAGAGCATAACTATCCTAGTAGTTGAAAGTAATAATAAGTAAAACAGAAATAAATAACAGAAAGTTAATATACAAGTAATGATAAGAAGAAGTAAATAAAATAAAATAAATATAGAATAACATAGAAAAAAGAAAAGGGTAAAAGGGTATAAAAATCGGCAGTGGAAGAAGCGCTAGTTGGAAGTGGGGAGGTCACCGAGGTGGGGCAAGCTAGGGTGTGGGCTAGTAGAGGGCGCGTGTGTGTGAGATAGAGGTGTTGATGGTTTTGGTGCAAATGGGTTAGGGGAAACAAGGGGATTCGGGTGGTTGGTTGGAGAAGAAGAAAAGGAGAGGGGTAAGAAGGGAAAGGAGGAGGGGGACAAGGGAAAAGAAAGAAGAAGAGAAGGGTGGTGGGGCGACGATGGAACGATGGGGAAAGGTGGCCTGAGTAGAGGGCTGCGGCGGTGGCTGGTTGGGAGAATGCGAGGAGAAAGAAAACAAAAGTAAGATTAGGTTTTGGGGGGTTAAATGGGACACGATCGTGTGAGGCCCGCGTTGGGCCACACAGCCATATCATACGCCTGTGTAGCTCATGGTTTACCCGTGTTTGTCGCAAAAATTAAATGCTCATTCATCACACGGCCTGGTACATGCCCGTGTTGTCAGGCCATATGGTTCACATGGCCGTGTTACACGACCATGTGCCATGTCCTTCGCTTCTCCCACTCCCGTGTGATATCCCACATACTCGTGTGTCTAACTTGTTTAAAATTTGAAACTTTAAGCTCCAGGTTTCACACGACCTAGGACACGCCCGTGTGTCCAGGCCATGTACTTTCTACAGTCGTACGACTTATCGCAGACCGTGTGCGTGTTTATTTTAAAAAAATTTCAGCCCTGTTTTCATACGACCAAGGTGTAACATTCCGAAATAGGGCCTAAACGGAACAGTGGTTGCGAAACCACAAATTCAGGGTAAAAAAAAAATATATATTTTATTATTATTTTGAGGTTCATGGTATGATTACATGATTGTGTGAAAATTTCGTGATAAAATTCTATGCATAAAGTGCTTAAATTGAGGTTAGGGACTAAATCGAATAATTTGCAAAACTTGCATTCTAGAAGTTTTTAGTATGAAATTATTTTGGAATATTAATTAGGAGATCTTCAATGGTAATTTGACCAATTTTAAGTTCATGGACAAAATTAGGACATGGAAGGAATTTTGAAAGTTTAGTAAGGAGGGCATTTTGGTTATTTGGTTATTAACATTAATAAAAGGTAAAAAGATGATAAAATTGTATCATCTTCTTCAAGTTACCAGCAGAACCTTACCTCTCTCCATAGCTGGGGTTTCTTCAACTTTCAAGCTTCATAGTAAGTGATTCCAAGCCCCGTTTTTAATGATCTTTACGTTTTTGAAGTCCCGGTAGCTCGATAAAGCTTATGCTAGCAATAATTTAAGTTAGGAATCAAATTTGGAAAAATACCCATAGGTGAAATTTGTGTATTTTGATGTTTTATGATGGAATATGAGGTTTTAAATTATGTTAGACAACTTGTGCTACTTGGTTTTAAGTGAAAACAGTAAAAGGCTTAATCGGTAAAAATACCTAATAGTCATAAGTACATGTTAGTGTGTGAATTTGATGTTGCCATAGAAGGGAAAAATGATCAGCATGTCATAAAACATAAGAAAATAGGATGAAGTTTAATTTACGAGCCTTGGGGCAAAAGTGCAAATATGTGAAAGTTTAGGGGCAAAAATGTAATTTTTCCAAAGTTTGAGTAAAGGGTTGTTTTGATAAATGTTGATATTAAATAAGCTAAATTTGCTATTATAGATCAAGAAGAGCGAAATTGAGAGTAGATCGGGAAAAGAAAAAGTAAAGGACTAAATTGTAAAGTTTAGTCACATTTTGTATCGAGGTAAGTTTACAATAAATAAATGAAATATTCTTTTATTTTACATTATTATTGTCAATTTCAGCATTTATATATTTATGTTATGAAAATATTTAAAGTCGAATTTAAGGTGAAGTGATAGAGGAAAAGTGTTAGAAAGCCGGTTGAACCCTAGGAATGTTAGGATATTAAGGTTGACAGACGAATCGAAATGAGCCATGTAAGTCCATATTAGAAATATGGCTTTGGAGACAGGATTGAGCCATGTAAGTCCATATTATATATGGCATTGGAGACAGAATAATTCATGTAAGTCTATGTCAAAGACATGGCATTGGCGTGGATATTGATAGACAGAACGACCTAGTATCCTTAGTATTCCGAGTGGTTCAACGGGTCAGGATACGAGTTAAATTACAATGAATTAACAGCAAAGGAAAAGTATATTATACTTATGAAAAGGAAAGGTCGTAAGAAAGAAGGTAAGGGAATAAAGAAGAAGATAGAAATTGAGAAGTAAAGAAATTTATGATGTTAGATGATATTATGCATAATTATCCATTATGTTGAATGTTGTGATTTATTTGCTTGTAAGCTTACTAAGCCTAGTGCTTAATCTCTTTATTTTCTTCTTCTTATAGTACTTATCTAGCCACTCGGGATCGAAGGAAGCGTCGGAGGCCGATCACACTATCAAAGAAATAACTCGGTATAATTAGGCGTTTTGTTTTGTGTATGGCATGTATAGAAACTTAGCCACTTTTGGTATAATATGAACAATGAATGATGTGTAAATACTTGCTATTGATTAGCTAATAAAATGGCCGATGATATGCATGTTTATTAATATGTATGATTGAATGGTGATTATCACATGAAAATTATGAAAAATGTGAAAGTAACCTAAAACAGATTCAAGTAACAGCAATGACGTAACTTTGAAAAATCACTAAAATTTTATAAACATAGTTTGAATATGAATAATATATGAAATTAAAGCTTATTATGTCTATTTTCTTATGGAATAAGAAAAATAGGTAAAGGTATTATATTTCATGATATATCTGAGTTTTAGTGAAACAGGGTCAGAGCGATTTCTGGAACCCCTGTTTCAACTTTGGAAATTCACCATAAATTTTACAAAACTAATTAGAAGGTATAATTTATATGGTTATAATCCTTGTTGAGTATAGTTTTAATAGAAACAAATGGCTTAGTGATATGAATTTTGTACAGGAAGAAACATGGTTTGTAGTAACAAGAGGTTAGTGCAGTCGAGTTTTGAAATAGGGGAAACTTTAACTAATAAAATGTACTAATTGGCCAAGTAAAAAATCTATGAAAAAAATTAGTAGATAGATATATGAGTCTAGTTTCAGGAAAAATTTACGGATCTTAATTTTGAGTTTCAGAACTCAAGATATGAATTTTTAGGCGACTACGACGCAGAATGGCAGCACATTCCGAAATGCTTAAATAAACAATTTAAACCTATTTAAGGGATAGAATAAGTTTAGTAATGCCTCGTGCTCGATTCTAGCAACAGTCTCGGGTAAGGAGTGTTACACAAGGACACGCCCGTGTGCCCAGGCCGTGTGGGTCAATGTACCTGCATAAAAACATGAAAAATGGATAAAATAAAAAGGTTAGTGTTGTTAGTGCTCTGGTTGCCTCCGAGAAGTGCTTATTTATAGTCTAAGCTCGACTTACAACATATTTGCACCGTTATGGTGGTTCGAAGAGTTGAAACTCCTCATTTCTGCTATCAATCTTATCAAAATAAGGTTTTAGACGAGTACTATTTACCTTAAAAGTGCTGAATTTGGAATAAGTTACCTCGACTGTACCATTTAGGAAAACGTTGAGTACCACAAAAGGGATTGCTCCATTAGGTTCAAAAGTGGCAACACGAGGGTTTGCTTCATCTAACAGTACTTTGTCTCTGACCTTCAGTAGATTCAATTCACCTTTAAGTTTATCATGATATTACTTTGGTTCATCGTGTATTTTAGATTTCTTCTTAACTTTTGTTCGCCATTCATCTAGTTCCTCGATTTGTAATCTTCGCTCCTCAAGAGTTGTTCTTGGCTCTATCACTTTATCTCTAGGGATTTCCTGGACAGAAGATTGAGCCAAGATGTTATTCTCATGAAAAGAATTCGTAATCTCATTTTGATCACTAGATAGTCTGACAAAATCACGAGCTTGAAGTTTAATCGTGTCATCGCCTATACGAAGCGTTAGTTCTCCTGTACAAACATCAATTATAGTTCTAGCAGTTGCTAAAAACGGTCTACCCAGAATTAAGGGTACATCACTGTCCTTATCCATGTCTAAGATAAAAAAATTGGCTAAGAAAATAAATTTGTCAATTTTAACAAGCACATCTTCAACAATACCCCTAGGAAACCTAATAGTTTTATCTGCCAACTGTATACTCATCCTAGTTTGTTGGGCTTCCCAAGACCTAGTTTCTTGAACATTTTATAGGGCATGACATTAATACTCGCCCCTAAGTCGGCCAAAGTATTATTAGCAGCTAAACTACCAATTAAACAAGGAATAGTAAAACTTCCTGGATCCTTCAATTTACTGGGTAGTTTATTCTGCAAAATGGCCGAGCAAACTGCATTCAACTCTACATGCGATGAATCATCTAACTTCCATTTGTTCGCCAGAAGCTCCTTTAAAAATTTAACCGAGTTGGGCATCTACGAAAAAGCTTTAATAAATGGTAACTTAATATGTAACTTTTTTAAAATGTTAAGAAATTTACCAAATTGTTTGTTTGTTTGGTCTTTCTTTGTCGCTTTAGGGTATGATACGTGAGATGTGTATTCTCTGCTTACTAGTTTTTATTTGTTCTGGCTTTCATCCACCTTATCTTGACTTACCACTGCGTCTCACCTTGGTTCTGGTTTAGGCCCAACTAACCCTTCTTCATATTGAACAGTAATCACATGAAGCTGCTCTTTTGGGTTAGACTCGGTATTGTTGGGCAAGCTACATTGTAGTCTTTCTGAGATTAGCTTAGCAAGCTGACCTATTTGAGTCTCGAGGCCTTGAATTGACACTTGCTGATTTTTAAGAGTTGTTTCGATGTTTTAGAAACGTGTTTCTGACATCGAGATAAATTTCGTTAGCATCTCTTCAAGGTTCGGCTTTTTCTCTTACTAGTAAGTTGGCTGAAAGCCTAGAGGGGGGTGGTCTCTGATTTCCTTGGCCTTCCTATGAGAAGTTTGGGTGATCCCTCCAACCTGCAATGTAAGTGTTACTATAATGATTATTTTGAGGTCAAGGATTATTACCCATATAATTTATTTGCTCCTCTTAGGTGCCAAGGTTGAAGGATGGATAATCTATGTTGTGCACTCTTCCTCCAATTGAATTACACCTCATCACTAGATGTACCTGAGTAGAACCATACAAATCATCAATCTTTTTATTTAAGAGTTCTACCTGATTTGATAACATGGTGACTGCATCTAGGTTGAAAACACTGGCTGATTTCGTTGCTTTTGTTCTCATGACTTGCCACTGATAGTTATTCATTGATATATCTTCAATAAATTCCTAAGCCTCGTCCAGTGTTTTGTTGTTTAAAGTTCCACCAACGGCTACATCGATCAGTTTCCTTGTTGAAGGGTTCACACCATTGTAAAAAGTCTGAACCTGTAGCCATAGAGGTAACCCATAGTGAGGGCACCTGTTCAATAAGTCCTTGTATCTCTCCCATGCATCAGATAGAATTTCTAAATCCATCTGCACAAAAGAAGAGATAGCATTCCTCAATTTAGCTGTTTTAGCCAGCAGGAAATATTTAAGTAAAAAATTTTCAGTCATTTGTTCCTAAGTAGTGATTGACCCTCGTGGTAACGAGTTCAACCATTGCTTAGCCTTATTCCTTAATGAAAAGGGAAACAATCGAAGCCGAATGGCATCGCCAGAAATGCCATTAATCTTAAATGTGTCGCAGAATCCCAGGAAATTTGCTAAATGAGTGTTTGGATCCTCGTCCTACAAACCATCAAACTAAACAAACTGTTGTATCATTTCAATAGTGTTAGGTTTTAGTACAAAATTATTTGCAGCAACAGTAGGTCTAACTATACTCAATTCAGTTCCTGTTCAATTAGGCCTAGCATAGTCATACATAGTACGAGGAGCAGGATTCTAATTCACTAGATTCTGATTCACTAGATTTGTGGCAACCACAGGAGGCAGCGGATTATTTTGGTTTTCAGTCATCTCCTTGGTATTAGTGGTGTCGTTCTCATGCTCTTCCTCTATATACCGTAAACTTCCCCTTATTTTTCTACGATTTTTACGAGCTGTGCTTTCAATTTTGCTGTCAAAAAGTAGAGGACCTGACGGGTTTCTTCTAGTCATAAACTATCAAAAACTTGCTAGAAGCAATAAAAAATAGTAATGAAAAATAAAAACAGAATTAAATTGCAATAAAAATAAAAATGGCTAAGGTAATAAAAATTAAGTGTTCTTAATATCTTAGTCCCCGGCAACGATGCCAAAAACTTGATGGTCGTTAAACTAACTAAAAACTCGACTAAGGCAAGCGCACCTATCGAATAGTAGTATAGTTATGGTGAGACCAGAAATATCGTATCCAAAAGGACTAAAAGTACTAGTAATTACTATCTTTTTATTATCTAGCCTAAGAATTAAAGGGATGTTTTTAAACTAAGACGAATTATCTAATTGACTTAAAAATACGACAGAGATGAAAGTTGAAAAATACTTTTGGAAAACAGATGGAGAACACAATATCCAAGGAAGAATCCACCTAGACTTCACTTATTACTTCTGAATTAGACGATTTATTCACTTGACTTAATTCGTAGAAATCCCTGATTTATGTTATTATTTCTCTCGAGACTAAAAACAACTGACTCTAGGTTGATTAACTGAAATCTCTTTCTAATTAAAACCCCTATTGTCGCATTAACTCGATCTAAGGATTCCCTTATTAGATATGACTCTAATCCGGCAGATTTATGTCATCCTATCTCTAGGATTGCATGCAACTCCGCTTAATTATGGGAGATCTACTCTTAACAGGGACTTTTGCTCCACTGAATAAGCACATCAAAACCTGAATTAATATCCTGAAATATTAAAACAAGGATTAAAACTCACAATTAAGAATAAGAACAAGTATTTATCATATAATTCAAATAGTAATAAGATCTATCTTAGGTTTCATCTCCCCTAGGTATTTAACGACTTTAGTTCATAATGATAGGGGAAAACATCTCAAAATTGGGAAAACAACAAAACATAAAGAAACCCAAAGAACTTCCAAGGAAATTGAATGGATCTTCAGTCTTAAAGTAGATCCTACTTCCGAGCTGATTCTGATAGCTGTCTTTGAGTATTTTCTGCCTTTTGCTCTACGTATCCCCTTTGATCCACTTCTAGGGTGTTTATATAGACTTTAGAATACTTTAAAACCCTAAAAATTAGCCTTTTCTAAGTAGAATTAGACTTGGGCTCGATCGGGACACTGCCGTGTGCCACGTCCGTGTGAAGATGCTCAAGTCGTGTGTAATTCTGAGTTGGTTTTTTGTCGACATGACCATGCCATACGGGCGTGTGGCATGCCCGTGTGTTTCACACAGGCGTGTGGTTTAGCCGTGTGAAAGTGCCTAGGCCATGTGAAATACTAAGATAAGCCCATTTTGTCTGTTTTTAGCTCGTTTCTTGCTCTTTTCACCTTCTTATGCTCACTTAAGTATAAAACATGACTTTAAAGGATTAGTAGCATCAAATTCACTAAATCTTATAATAATTCATCCAAAAATATGCCAACCATAGGGTAAAAATATGTATATATTATGGTTTATCAAGTACATACTATGCAAATTTGGTAAGCCTCATACACTCATCATTGATAATGCACTCAATTTTTAGCCTCTACAATTAAAGGGTTTTACAAAATATTCATGTTAGCTCTAATACACACTTCTATAGCACATCCTCAAAACAAGCATTCAAACTAAAACAATCAACAAAAATATCTTCGCAACATTAGAGAAAAAGGCTTGATGAGGCTAAAGAAGTATCACTTGAAGAAGTTTTAGGCATCTTCTAGTCCTTACAAAAAACTACAATATAGGCCTCGAGATATATGCCACTTAACCTAGTTTATGACA
This sequence comes from Gossypium arboreum, assembly GCF_025698485.1. NCBI lineage: Eukaryota > Viridiplantae > Streptophyta > Magnoliopsida > Malvales > Malvaceae > Gossypium > Gossypium arboreum. Next base: position 108,839,412 of record NC_069070.1, on the reverse strand, counting down.
CAAAATTAGTCATACCGGTAGAAATAAAGATCAATACCTTAGTAACTAAGCACATTGCTATTCAGATCAACAATGGCAATCTACTAATCAACGTAGCTCTCATCAAGGATACTAGAGAAAATTTGTATATAAGCTAGTTCAAGTGTAGCGACCTAATGTTTAATAGTGTCAAAAATAAGTTTTGGGTTGGATTTCTTAAATCAATCATTTTGGGAAGTTAAATCGAGAGATTTTTGGGAATGGGTATGATAGTGGATTAGGGTGTCATTAGTTACTAATTAGGTAATAATAAGACTATTAAGAGGCTAATTTAAAGAGCTTAGCAATTAATTATGTTTATGGACTAAATTGTAAGGTTAGCAAAACTAGTGGGGTCAATCTATTAATATTAGAAAATATGGTTTAGCGTATTAAAGGTCTTTACATTGTAAATATCTCAAGTCCCTAATAGCAAAATTCCTATTTTTGACTTTGCAAGAGAGCGAACAACTAAAGGGAGTGATTTGTCATGATCATTTTCTCCAGACTTGCAAAAAAATTCTCTCTAACTTTTCCCTCAAAATTTAATCAATATTTGAGTATATTTCAAGTTTTAAAATTTGGGAAGTTTATTTTCATTACAACCATTCATTTTAACAAGATTTCTAGATCAAATTTCAACATTTTCTTACTTCTCTTGTTAGTCACATTGGAGGTTTTAGAAGAATAGATGAGTTGAGTGTTTTTTTTTTATTTCTTTGCTACATTTTGATATTTCCAGTAAGGCAATGTGTTTTCTAACCTTAAATTATGATTTTAAATCACTTTATCTTGATTTTTTATTTTATCTATTTTTATTTTATTTTAAGCACTTTTCAAGTTAGTAAGAGAAAATTTTGATCCATTCATTTCTTTTCTTCTTTTTTTTTTAGCTTGAATCTTGTTAGAAATAAGTTTAGAATGGAGTGGAGTAGTTGAGACTTAAGTTAGAATAAAGTTTTGTTAAGGTTTTTCTGATATTCCATTATTGAGAGCTTGTAGAAATTTGGAGAAAGTTTGTGTAAGAGTTAGTGTAGCTAGTAAGTCTTGAGTAATTAGAAGGTTTTAAAAATGAGTCTAAGGTTAGATTTCATGTTTCAATAAGTTAGACTAGAGTTTTCTAAAGTTTCGACTAAAAGCGAGGAAGTGTCTTGCTATATTGAGATGCATATCTTGAGTAATATTAGGTTATTTTTCTGCTTAATGGTTTTTTTTCTAACTATATTTGTGACACCCAGTTTTGGCAGGTTCTAAATTCTGGCGAGTAGCTGAGAGTAATCTGTGGGGCAGAGCCTATCCGTCTAAATGTTGTCTTGGTATGTAGGTCAAGTGCATAGTAAATATTAGAATATTATGTAAGGATTGTTCTTAAAATGTATTAAGTCGTAAAGAAGAAGAGTTTGGTAAGAGTGTTGAGACTTTGGTAAAAAGAGGGTTATTGCCAAAGGTATTGTACGCCAGTTCATTAAGTTGTTGTGCTAGTTACAATGTAAGTAAAGTAATTAAAGGCTTTGGTCAGGGTAACTGGATCTTGTCCATATTGAATTTATTTAATTATATTTTCAAGTAAAGCTGTAAGCCACTACAAAAGAAGTTTCTAGAGGAGAGTCATGTGTCTATTTTATCTCTCGACCTCACCGACTAACCCGAGACTCATCAAATTGGTGCCCAATAAAATCCCCTCTCTTTGGTGCCCAATAAAATCTCCTCTCTATCTTACTTATCTTGATTTTCCCTTAGGGGTGTCAATATTAAGTTTTTAAGTCTATTTGATTTAGTTTAATTGTGCAATTTAGTCCCCAAATCTACCCAACATTTCCATCAACCAACCCATAAATATTTAACTACTCATACTCATAGTGAAACCCATAATCAGCAAGGAATCAAATGAAAATGAAATTAACTTAAACCCTAAGAAAATAAATAAAAAACCAAGATTCCTTGCAAAAGTTTGGATACAACAACAATGACAATAAGAAAAGTAAACAAGAGCATTAAAGAAGTGATTTTTAACAAAGAAAATGTAATAAAGCAAAATGGCATTCGATTAATGGATTAGATTGTAACTAAAAAAGATTTTGAAGGAATAAATAAGGAAATAGACCCTAGCCACAATAGTAACTAACTTAACTAACAACAAGAAACTAAGAAACACTAGAAAAATAAGGAAGAAATGAAACCCTAGACTATAAAGAAGAAAACTAAACCCTAAGAGATGAAGAGCATAATCCTAAAAACCTAAAAATCAGAAGTGTATATTTTGTTTCAACCAATTTGGCATATTTCAACAGAGTTCACGCACAAAAATGTTTACCAAATTGCCCCTAAATATCTAATTTTGGTTGGGGGACATGTTGGATAAGGATTGACCCTATAGTCATTTTTTGTCTCCCTCGATAATGATATTGCGATACCTGGGTATCCGATATTAGCTCAGTCTTGAAACGGCGGTTTTTAAGAGTCTTGTGTATCGCGATGCCACTATAGGTGGCTTTAGTTTCCTTGTTTCAACTATCAGGGGTATTACAACTTTCAGGCTTCGATATCACGATACCTCCCTTCTCGATGATGTTCTCGCTCCATTTGGGCCACCATGGGCTCCCTACATCATCCACCAATATCGTTAGATACTCAAGTTGCCAATTGGTTATCTCGGGTCTCAAAATAGCATAAAATACACACTAATCACTTATTTGTGCAAGAAATTGAAACTAAGTAAAAACACAGCAAAAACATATAAATTGCTCGAAAAGAAGCTCTTCAAGCGTATTAAGGAACCTAATTTAACATATCAACTTACGACAAATCCCATATATATATATATATATATAGGATATTAAAACAATGAGACATGTAGTGAAATTGAACTAATCCACCAAGTTGTTGGGTTTTTCACACAGGAAGAAAAACAGAACCAAATAATTCGGATGAAATATGAAGCTCTGTCTGAAAATAGAGCAACAAAGTAATAAACTCAGATAAAGTATGAAAGAAGCTTGAGCTTCAAAGACTTGAGAATTGCAAAAGAGAACAACAGAAGCAAAAACAAATTGTTAAGGAAGAAAATGAATTTTCCTTTTTTTTATTTCATCCAGCAAAAGTATATATGTTACAATAAAATTGACAGTTACCTAACATAACAGCTCCCATAAATGCTTTTCAAAAGCTTAGCTAAAATTACAAACAAAATGTAGCTGACATACCAACTATCACATTCAAATATTGACCAAATCTGACTAACTTAAAAGTTAAATTACAAAGCAATCAAATCAAGTTACAAATAAGCAAAATGATTCTGCTTCATTTGGTTCAGCTCCAATGTTGGTTTGCATGCTGGTCTGATGTTGCATTGCAGGCCAAACCTTAACACTCTTCATTGGATTGTATGCAACAAACTCTAATCTTTCTTCTTAAAGCATCAAATCGTGTAGCACCGAGAGACTTGGTTAAAATATTAGCAAACTAATTTTTTAAGCTGCAATGAACCAGATTTACCTCCCTCGATTGTTCAGCCTCTCGAACAAAATGAAATTTAATCTTAAAATGTTAGGTCTTTCCATGAAAAATAGGATTTTTAGCTATAGCAACTATTGACTGATTATTAACTCTGATCTCAGTAGCTTGAGTTTGTTCTTCATTTAAATCACACAGCAACTTTCTAAGCCAAATGGCTTGATTAACAGCTGCAGCAGCTGCAATATACTCTGCTTCAGCTGCTGATTGAGCAACAATTTGTTGTTTCTTTGAGCTCCAACAGAAAACCTCTGAGCCAAGAGTAAGAAAGTATCCTGAGGTACTTTTCATGTCATCAATGGACCCTACCCAATCACTATCTGAATACCCTATTAGTTTGAGCACTTTTTCCTTCTCAAACTTCACTCCATGATCCAAAGTTCCCTTCACATATCTGAGAACTCTCTTTGCTGCTTTAAAATGAACAAAATCGTAGCAATGCATAAATCTGGATAGAAGACTAACAGCATACATGATAACAGGCCTAGTAGCTGTTAAGTAAAGCAAGCAAACTACCAATCTTCTATACTCCTTCTCATCAACCCTCTCTTGATTCCCACTACTAGTCAACTTCTCCCCTTGAGCCACTGGTGTGCTGACTGTTTTACATTTTGTCATCCAAAATCTGTTGTGAATCTTCAAAGTAAAGGCATGTTGGCTAATGAAGATGCCTTGATCAGATTGGTTCATTTCCATCCAAAGGAAGTATGTCATAACTCTCAAATCTATCATTTCAAAAAATTATTGCATTTGTACTTTGAATTCATTGATCAGCTCTTCCTTGCTTCCAGTTACAAGTAAGTCATCCACATAAAGTGAGACAATCAGAAGAGTTTCATATTTTGACTTCTTTATAAAAAGTGTAGGTTCACTAGCACTTTTCTCGAACCTGAGCCTAGACAGGAATTCATCAACCCTATCATACCAGGCCCTTGGTGCCTGCTTCAGACCATACAAGGCCATCTTCAGCCTGTAGGCTTTTTCCTCTTCACCATGAACCATGAACCCTTCTAGTTGTTCAATAAAAATCTCTTCCTTAAGGAAGCCATTTAAGAATGTTGACTTGACATTGAGCTGGTGAATTCTCCATTGTTTCTGTGCAGCTAAGGCAAACAGAAGCTTAATTGTGTCTAGCCTTGCTAGTGAAGCAAATGTCTCTATGAAATCAATGCCATATTGCTGACTGTAGCCTTTCACCACAAGCCTTGCCTTGTGCTTGTTCAATGAACCATCAGCATTGTATTTGGCTCTAAACACCCACTTGACACTTATGACTTTCTTATGATCAGGTCTGTTAACCAATTCCCAAGTGTCATTCTTGTGGATTATATCTAATTCAGCTTCCATGGCCTTCTTCTAGCATTTTCCCCTGGTAGCCTCTTCAAAACCTGAAGGTTCAACTATTGTAACATCACATCTTTGGTAGATATCAGCAATAGTCCTTATCCCTCTCATAGGTGCTTCATCAAAATTATCATCAACTGGCCCTCCTTCAGCTAGTTCCAAACTGTTGTCCAGCTGATCTTCTTCAATCAACCTTGCATTTGCATCATTCCCGCTCCAAACATTCTCTTCATCAAATCTAACATCCCTACTCACCAAATCTTCTTTGTCGAGGGATCATATACCCTGTAGCCCTTATTGGTGCTGCTGTAACCAACAAAGATCCCAGGTACAAAACTTTTATCTAGTTTGGTTCTCTTTTCAGTTGGAATAATAGTGTAGCAGATACAACCAAACACCTTTAGGTGTGACACTACTGGTTTGAGATCATGCCAACCTTCAAAAGGAGTCTTTTCCTTCATAGCAGTAGTAGGAAGCCTGTTGAGCAGATACACTGAAGTATTGACAACCTCAGCCCAGAATTTGCTTGGTAGCTTGCTCTCAAACAGTAAGCATCTAGCCATATCAAGCACTGATCGATTCTTCCTCTCACATACTCCATTTTGTTGAGGAGTATAGACTGTTGTTAGCTGATGATGAATTCCAGCTTGCTCACACAGCTTCTGAAACTTCTCAGAAAAATACTCAGCACCATTATCTGATCTTAAAGCCTTGATCTAGAAGCCTGATTGATTCTCAACTAAGGCTGTAAATTTGCTGAATACCTCAAATACTTATGACTGTTGCTTTAAAAAATAAACCCAGCAAAATCTATTGAAATCATTAATGAACAGCACAAAATACTTGTTGTCATTTAAGGAGGAAGACCTCATTGGTCTACAAATGTCAGTGTGAACTAATTCGAGCTTGCCTTTAGCTCTCCATGCCTTATTGACTGGAAAAGGCAGTCTTGCCTGCTTACCAAGCTGTCAAACTTTAGAAACATCATTACTGACTTCAATTTGGATATGCCTTCAACCAAATTCAATCTATCAAGCAAACCAAGTGATTTGTAACTGACATGGCCTAACCTCTTATGCCATAAACTAGCTAAATCAGTAGCACTAGTATAGGCCTTCTTCTCTAGCCGATTAACATCCAGCATAAAATACCTATAAGTCATAGGCACTGTAACCAGTACTTGACCAAATGAATCCTCAACAACGCAGGAGTTATTCTTGAAAACCAGTGAATAACCCTTCACAATTAGCTGACCAACACTAAGTAGGTTTTGATCTATGTCAAGCACATAAAATACATCAGAAATAACTTTATTACCTGAATGTGTGCTGATCACTACATCTCTTTTGCCTCTGGCCTCAATAAGGTTGCCATTTCCAACTCTAACTTTGGAAGTAAACCTTCTGTCAAGATTCTTAAATAGCCTTTCATTTGAAGCCATATGGTGAGAACAACCACTGTCAACTAACCAGTTCTTGCTGATTTTGCGTGAGGTTGCATAACAAGATGTAGAGAACACATGCTCCTCCTGAGCATGAACATCCTCAACAGCTTGAGCTTGGTTTTGCTGCTAAGTTTGAGCCTTTCCTTTGGTCTTACGCACTTTCTTAACATGACCAAAATGTTTACATTTCCTGCACTGGACATCTAGCCTATACCAGTAAAACTTCTCCAAGTGTGTGATCTTCTTGCAATGAATGCATGGTGGAAACCTCTTATTACCAACATCTCTCTTTGATTTCTCCCTCTTATCGAGCCAAGATTTCTTCCCTTTTTGACTTGAACTTGAGCCTTCTTTGACCTTTGCTTAAAAAGATCCTTCAGGATGCTCTTCCTGCCTATTGGCCCTCATTTGCTCAAGTGCATACAAGGAATTTACCAACTCAGACAGTGAGATGGCTGATAAATCCCTCAAGTCCTCCAATGATGATATCTTTGACTCAAATTTTTTAGGGAAAGTTGTAATGACCTTTTCAACAACTCTGCTCTCACTGAAATCATCACCAAGGAGCCTAATGTTGTTGACTATGGCCATTATCCTATCAGAGTACTGCTTGATAGTCTCTGAATCTTTCATATTCAAGTTTTTAGAGTCTCTCCTAAGGTTGATCAGTTGTTATTGTCTTGTTTTTTCTAACCCCATAAACTCCTCCTTTAGCTTCTCCCATGCTTGCTTTGGTGAGTCATAAGCCATTATCCTAGTAAAAATCACATCGGATACTCCATTTCGCAGGCAAGCCATAGCCTTATGCTTCTTGGCACAATCCTCACTATGTTGCCTTATCTGTGCAATGGTGGGATTGGCCCTCAATAGAGATGGTTTAACATCATTTTCTACAACATTCCACAAGTCGTGTGCTTAGAGGTATGTCTTCATCTTTAATACCAAGATGTGGTAGTTCCCTCCAGCAAACACAGGTGGTGGTGGTGTAAAACTCATCCTCACAGCAACCAAACAAACCAACAAAAAATAGCTTCTGCTTCTTTTCTCTTTAAGTTTTCTCCACAAAGAAAGATACCAACAACAGAGGCCCTCAAAGATGACAGGCTCTTGATACCATTTGTTGGGTTTTTCACACAGGAAGAAAAATAGAACCAAATAATCCAGATAAAATATGAAGCTCTGTCTAAAAATAGAGCAACAAAGTAATAAACCTAAATAAAGTATGAAAGAAGTTTGAGCTTCAAAAACTTGAGAATTGTAAGAAAGAACAACAGAAGTAAAAAGAAATTGTTGAGGAAGAAAATGAATTTTCCTTTCTTTTCATTTCATCTAGCAAAAGTATATATGTTACAATAAAATTGACAGTTATCTAACATAACAGCTTCCATAAATGCTTGTCAAAAGCTTAGCTAAAATTACAAACAAAATGTAGCTGACATACCAGCTATCACATTCAAATCTTGACCAAATCCTACTAACTTAAAAGTTAAATTACAAAGCAACCAAATCAAATTACAAATAAACAAAATGATTCTGCTTCATTTGGTTCAGCTCCAATGCTGGTTTGCATGCTGGTTTGATGTTGCATTGCAGGCCAAAGCTTAACACAAGTGATAGAAATTTTCAAAGAGAGTTCAAAATCGTGCACAAGTCACTTGTGCCAAACTTTTTTTCATTAAAAACAAACACTAGCTACAAACCATGTATCTCCACTAGATCATCACATGCCTTAGGAACCTACTTCAACCATCATTATATTTATATAACGTTTCTTCATATGATGCATTGACTGCGCTATAATTAATGAAGGCCATTATTTCAAAAGGCTTCATATGCCATGACAATTCATTAGTCGCAATCACTACACATTTTCCCATCCAAAGAAAACCTCCACCTTTAAACAATAAATGATAAACCATAATATATACATATTTTTACCCCATGCTTGGTATATTTTTGGATGAATTATCATAAGATTTAGTAAATTTGATGCTACTAAACCTTTAACATTATGTTTTATACTTAGGTGAGGATAAGAAGTTGAAAAGAGCAAGAAACGGGCCAAAACAGACAAAATGGGCTTATCTTAGTATTTCACACGGCCTAGGCACTTTCACACGGGTAAACCACACGCCCATGTGAGACACACAGGCATTCTACACGCCCGTGTGGCATGGTCGTGTCGACTAAAAACCAACTCATGATTAAACATGGCTTGAGCACCTTCACACGGGCGTGGCACATGGCTTTGTCCTTGTTAAGCCCAAGTCTAATTCTACTCAGAAAAGGCTAATTTTTAGGGTTTTGAAGCATTCCAAACTCTATATAAACACCTTAGAAGAGGATCAAAAGGGGGACGCAGAGCAGAAGGCAGAAAATACTCGAAGACAGCCATCGGAATCAGCTCGGAAGCATGACCTACTTCAAGACTGAAGATCTCCATTCAATTTGCTTAGAAGTTCTTTGGGTTTCTTTATGTTTTGTTGTTTTCCTAATTTTGAGATGTTTTCCCCTATTATTATGAACTAAACTCTTTAAATACCTAAGGGAGATGAAGCCTAAGACAGATCTTATTACTATTTGAATTATATGATAAATACTTGTTCTTATTCTTAATTGTGAGTTGTAATCCTTGTTTTAATATTTCAGGATATTAATTCAGGTTTTGATGTGCTTATTCAGTGGAGCAAAAGTCCCTGTTCAAGAGTAGATCCCCCATAATTAAGCGAAGTTGCATGCAATCCTAGAGATAGGACGACATAAATCTGCCGGATTAGAGTCAAATCTAATAAGGGAATCCATAGATCGAATTAATGCGACAATAGGGGTTTTAATTAGAAAGAGATTTCAGTTAATCAACCTAGAGTCAGTTGTTTTTAGTCTCGAGAGAGATAAAAACATAAATCAGGGATTTCTACAGATTAAGTCAAGTGAATAAATCGTCTAATTCAGAAGTAATAAGTGAAGTCTAGGTGGATTCTTCCTTGGGTATTGTCTTCTCCATCGGTTTTCTAAGAGTATTTTTCAACTTTCATCTCTGTCATATTTTTAAGTCAATTAGATAGTTAGTCTTAGTTTAAAAACATCCTTTTAGTTCTTAGGCTAGATAATAAAAAGATAGTAATTACTAGTACTTTTAGTCCTTATGGATACGATATTTCCAGTCTCACCATAACTATACTACTGTTCGATAGGTGCGCTTGCCTTAGTCGAGTTTTTAGTTAGTTTAGTGACCATCAATAAAATAATATTAAACCCAAATCCCTAAAGGATGCAATCAAGGAAAACATTTTGACACTTGAATATTTTCTTTCACTTAAATGATAAATCAAAATCCTTTGAAGGGTACAATTAATCAAGTTAATTTTTTTTTAACTTGTACATATTTTCTCCCAATTTATGAGTAAGGCTAAATCCATCAGGAGATGCAATGAAAACAAGCATTTTAAGTTCCACAAATTTGCCCTCACTTAATTAATAAAGCCAAGTCCCTCAGGGGATGCAATCAAGTCAACAATTTGATTTCAACTGACTTGCTCTCATTCAATTGGTAAAGCCAAATCTCTTAAAAGATGCAATCAAGTCAAACGTTTTGATTTTCACATAGTTTCTCCCATTTAATTAGTAAAGCCAAATCCCTTAAAGGATGTAATCAAATTAAACACTTTGACTTTCACAAACTTGCTCTCACTTAATCGATAGAGCTAAACCCCTTAAGGGATACAATCAAGAAAAACCAATTTAGCTTGACATCTTAATGAATGTCACTGACTCAATTAATACAACAAAAAATCATTATTGTCAAAACCCTCAGGGGTGTAATTAAATATAATGTTTTAATAAGCCACTCTCTTTAAACAATTTGACAACTAGAACATTATTTAGTTGCCACCTTCCTACAAGTTTTTACTAGGTCACTTTATAACATGCCTCAAACCTAAGGGGGACGTATTGTTATACTAATCTAGAAAAATATACCTCATACTTAAAGAAACCAGCAGTCTTGAATGCCCAAACTCCATAAATGTTTAATTGATGCCAAACAAATGAATGGAAAATAGTTATCAATTCCCAATAGCAATACCTAATAAAAGTCAAGTGATCGGATCAACAAAATAACTAGAACTAGAGTCTTGTTGAACCAAAGACAAATGCCCTAGCCAACCACATGTAAAGGATATTTTGATCCCTATACACTCTCATGAAAACAACAACCTCAAAGACAACAAAAGAATGTAAAATGCCCAAATAGGTTGATCTAAAGGTATCTTCTCATTCACCTTACTACCCCTCTAAAAAATCCCTCGTTAGCCTCTTTCATCTCTTTATATTTAAGTATTATAAGGAGTCCTTAAACACACACTCTAACACTTCATAATGTTCATTTTGTTTTACAAATCTATCAACCTTTTAATATTTGGAAAAGACCTAAACAAACTTCATCAATTATAAATTCTTCAAAACATCCAAATTTTATTTACATGCAAATGATTTCATTTTCTTTCATCTAAAATTGAATCTTAAATTAATTGATATAGTTACTATTATAACTATTATAAATATATGAGTTTTTTTTTCAATTTGTTAAGAGAATGACTATGAATGAATAGTATAAAATAATAAATGACATAACATAATTTTCCACAAAATTCTTCTTCTATTAAATACGAAAATAATTATGAAAAGAATCTTTTAATCATCCATAGTTTTAGATTTTATCACCCACCGTTTGGATTTTTGAGTTCTACTTGATTGTTGGATGACTTTTATTTACTTATTCGTCTTGCACTTAATCATGAGATGACAATAATTATTATTTTTTATTATATATTAACATACATCACACTTTAATTGTTACAATCAATCATCAAATCTTAATAATTGAAATTTAAAGTGCAATTTTTTATAATTATTTTTATTTATAAAATATAATAATTATAGGGAAAACTAAACGAAATTAGAAAAAATTAGAGATAAAATTAAATTATAATTTTTATGATTAGTAAAATATAAGTTCATCATTTTAATAGTCTATATTTTTATAATTTTAAAGAATTAAATCAAATTTTATATTTTTAGGAGGCCAAAGTATAATTTTATCTTTTTAATTTAAAATTTTTAAAAATCTAAATAAATTTTTTTCTATTTTAAAGGATTTGAACAACTACTAACCTCTAGTTTCTGCCCTGGTAAAATTATATATAAATAGATAAATATTTGTTTTCAGTCTATAATAAAAAGTCAGAAACTAGAAATAAAATAAAAATACAAATAGCATGATTCACAATCACACCTTTATATTTATAATAATTTATATATAAAACATCCAAGGGTGAAATTAAATTAATGTTGGAGGGTCACAATGAAGTTGAAAATAATAAATGGTAGGACCCTCGATGCGTATCAAATTGCTTATCAAACAGCAGCCTAGATGCTTTGTTGATAGCAACCAACCGAAGGCTTTCTACTTATAGTGCCTATTGCTAGAGTTATCGAAAGGGTCATGTCTAGTTGCCTCTTCACGTTATAAATAGGGAACCAAAATTATTAGCTTAGAATAAAAATGGGATAAAATCAATTTTATTTTAATTGTGAAAATTAAGGAAAGGAAAAGAGATTTTTTTTTAAAGGAAAGAGAATAATACGGAGCAATTCACTTTTCACTTCAAATTAATGATAATAATAATACAAAGATTACGCTCTAACCTAATATCTATATTATTTATTAAGGTTTTCTAAATAAAACTTATCCACAATAATATTTAAATCAAGTACATTATGCATGTAAATTTTTTATTTACCATTTGAATTAAAACAATTTTAATTACTATTTTGATATGGAACATATTTGATGTGTTATTGTTAATTAATTTTAAATCATATTTTTTATTATACAAACTTACATTTATATTTTAAATGCGTTATTTTCATACGCATACTGCGTGTGATAAGATTTCTAGTATTTTATTAAAAATTTTACTTACCATTATATATTTTATATGAGAAAATGATAATCTTTGACACAACCACTTTTTATTTATGCTTGTTTTTTCATATGGTATTTATGCTTACTTTGAATGGTGATAACGTTGATATTTATGGAGAGAACAAAATTTTTTTAATTGGTTTGGTGGTTAAATATTATTTAGAACACATTTAAATTTGAGTTTTTTGGAAAATAATGATTAATTTTAATTCAGATAATTCTCAATTATCATGAATGATTTTAAAATTAAAGAAGATATTATTCATACAATGTTTTCAATATGACTTCAACGTGTTTTTTTTTTTTTGGACGAAATAAATGTGGATTTTGTTAATGAATGGACCAGGATTCAATGAATTAAGGTGGCAAAATTCAATATGCTTTTTGCATATGATGCTTGCAAATTTGAAATTTCACATATGATGCAACAAATCCGTTTACCATTTGTGGCCAATGGCTAGTCAGATTGGCAAAGGATGCGCAGACTTCTTTTTTTTTTTTGGGGGAAGTTGGTGTGGAATCCCAATATGTAAGATAATAAACAAGAATAAAAATAAAAATTAATCTAATTAGAAAAGTAAGAAAAGAAAAGAAAATGATTAAGTGATGTATTAATAAAAAATGGATGAAATTGTTGTCCCCAATTGAATAAAAGTTCAAATCAAATGATTCAAATATAAAAGAAATAGAATAAATTAAAAGTAAAGTTAAACAAAAAAGAATTAAAGATGATAAATAGAACAACTAACTAGAAATTTAAAAGATAGAACTATCTTAGGAATAAGAACATGCTCCTAAAAATATTAATAATTTGATAGATTTTTCCTATAAAGCCCTAAAAGAAAATTCAATAATCCAGCTGTGAAGGTTGAAAACTCTACAACTTCAAAAAATTAAAAATAATAAACTTCAAAAGAAAAATATTCTTTGCATTCCAAAATGAAAAACAAAAACAAAAATAATGATTTTCCAATGTTTTATCTAATCCATTATATAAATACATTAAAACAACAACTAACTTATTAAAGTTTAAGATTATGAAATTGTAGAATTTGTATATATAAATTCAAATAAATTCATATATTATATATAGTTTGAAATCTAATATTGAGCTTTATTTAGATGTAGGACAATTTTAATTGTTATTATATCTCTTGATGAGAAAATTAGTTTAAAAATTGAATTTCAGAGTAAATGATGTCAATATTGTTGTTGAAGCAATAAAATATCATCTGCGAATAGATTTATTTTTCACACATTTACTTAATTTTATAAGTTATTTTAAAGTTTTTTACTAGGTTTTTTTTTTTAACTAGACTAAAAAGATCAGTTCAACTGATCAAACCGAGAATCGGTTGGTATTCTAATTTGGAGTAAGAACAAGCTATTTCAGAAACTTGTTTGAGCTACGGTTGAATCATCAACCAGATGAATCGATAAAAGACAAATTGAATCGGCCTTTTATACCCAAACTGAAGAAAAAACATTTATTTAAGGCTTAAACCGGTGGCAAACTTAACATCCAAAAAAGAAAGCACTACTCCTTTTCTTGCCTTCTCTCAGTTAAAATTAAAATCCCCAATTTTTATTTATTTGCTAAAAACCCAAACTAGTTTACTAAACATTCTAATAGATGATGGTAACTATCTTAACGGATAGTAAATTGAATAAAGAGTTAACAAATATCCTCTCAAAGGTATTGTATGGGTTATGAAAATAGAGCACAATATTAGGTCATTTATTTGAGATAAATGATTTAATCATTATTGATATATCTAATGATCATTTTCATTATTAAAAATATAACGGAACATTGAAATAAAATGGATCAAACTAGGTGAACGGATATAGCCTTAAAAGATAATAGATATCCTATGAGAGTAACACATATACGACAAAGTCATTAGACTAAGGCTTTCAAATATAACTTCGTGATGGTATATTATTGGGAGTTCAATTATAGTACTTTTACTGGTTTTACTTCATGATTAAATAACAATGTAATTAATAAAGAGTGTTAGAACTTAATTACATGTTATTTTAACCCATATTATATATGTCTAATTAGTCTATTCGTTAGCTCTGTGTAATTTTATTCATAATTCATGTTAAACAATGAATCAATGGATTAGAGAAAATAGATTATATGAATTATTAAATGTAGTAATTATGATTTTTTTTGAAAAAGTAAGAGATGATGAAAGTTAATTTAAATTTTTGAATTGTTATTTAATTGGATAAATAAATTAATTATTTGAGTTTTAAGTAAAAATTAAATTAAAAGGTGATCCCAGTTAATTTAATTCATAATTAAAACATTCCATAATAAAATAAGTTTACACATAAATTTTAATATTGTAAAATTTATTTAGTTTTAATGGAAATAGAATTTAGTTGTGTAACATATTTAACTATTAGAATGAGTAAATTACATAAATATTCACTTAACTTTCATAAATTTTCATTTTAGGCACCTAAAATAAAAAATTTACATTCTAGGCACCAAAATTTGGATTTATTCATTTTGGTCACTATGGATATAAGGGATAACAAAAATCCAAGCTGGCAAGCCAACTCATTTTTTTTCCACCTAAGATTTGCGTAATTAATAAATATTTTTTTACAATTTCCTCCCAATTTAAGAATTTCCAAATAGGCATTTGTTTTAAACCCAAAACAAAATTGAAATGGGTAGGATTTGGTAAATGTTTTCAATCGAACCATAAATCATGAATTGAAACAAGTTAATTGTTGATTTGTTTGATGCTTTGGTGAAAAATCAGTGCCTTTGCAGATAGTTTTCACTTCATTGTTCATTAAACTTGTTTGCTTGTTAACAAGAGCGCACTCTAAATCTGAAAGCAGCCCAAACCCTTTTTCACCATGGGCTGACATATTCTGACCAATGGCCTTGATGCCTTGTATAACCTCGATACCTAGAAACACCCCCCCGCCCCCTTCATTGCTTGAAGACACTGTGCCAAGCCTAGTGTATTGGTCGAAGCTGTACCTTTTTGGTACAAAAACTGAATTTACCCTAATGGGTTTTGGGAGATGGAGTTGGATATCACTGCAGGCTAATATTGTCTTTGCGTTATTCGGATTAGAGATGAATAAAATTCAATTCGATTTAAAAATAAAATTTAATTTTAAGTTAATTGAATCAAGTTATTCGATTCGAGTTTTGAGTTCAGTCGACTTGAATTTTACAATTTGAATATTTCGAATAATTTGAATAATAGATTGATATAAATATCCTTTTGGTCCATGTTAATTTTGAAAATAAGAAATTGGTCTCTCTCAACAAAAATTATAAAAATAAATCAAAATAATTTTTAAAATTAAAAATATTTATAAAAATTTCAAAATTTATATTTAAAAATTATAAAAATTCTAAAATATATACAAAAAGTTAAAATTTTAAAATTTTTCTAAAATAATAATTTTGGGACCTAATTTATGATACTCAATATCTTATCTTTTCACTCATTTTGAAAAAAAAAATTCAAATTGAATTAAGATGATAAAATAGAACTCGAACTCAATTAACTCGAAATTTTTTCACTCGATTCGATCAAGCACTCACCCCTATTTTGGATTTTGCTTGTTATTGCTTCATTTGCTATTGTTTCTCTTCTTCACTTGTTGAACTACTGGTCTTTTGATAGTTTCTTGTGGGTATTGGGGTTAATTCCTTGGCCTAGAAAGTTGTGAGTTTTCTATTCAGACGATTTAGGGTTCTTAACAAATAAATGAAACTATTTACTAAATCTTAAGTGGCTTCTGTTTTGTTTTGGATTTAAAAAAAAAATGCTTACTTGGACATTCCTAAATTGGGTGGAAATTATGAAAATTATGTATTAATTACACAAATACTAGGTGAAAAAAAAAAGTTAAAATGCCAGCATGGATTTCCGTTACCTCTTATTCCCATAGTGACTAAAATGAAAATAGGTCTAAATTTTAGTGCCTAAAATGCAAAAAAAAAAATTAGTACTTAAAATGAAAAGTTATAAAAGTTAGGTGACTATCTATAAATTTACCCCTAAAATTAATATGAGGTGCTAATTAGTGATTGGGGTGGTGCTTTTGACCTAATTCAAGAGAGGATAACCCAGAGGTACTAGCGTATTACTTGTCCAACAAGCAAGGTCATATTTGGCCTAGGCAAGTTAGCTCAAGGGAGAAAAATACTCCCTTGCCGTCGTCTATAGGTGTTTTTATGAAATATGGACTCTTCTATTTTGTTTTACTTTCAAAATCTGGATGAAAATTAAACTATTGCATATTATTCTTCTATAAATACATACATTGGTTGGCAACAATGCATACTCTTGTACTGTCGGAAAACTTTGTCAATATTTAGGAAGATTTATTTGTGCAACTTTTCATTAGTCATAAATAAATTCTAAATCCTTAAATTCTTGATTCTAGATTCTAGATTAGGAAGAGATTATAATTGCTAATTATCTAAGCACTTATAATTGAAGACCTAGTGATTTAAAGGTGCGACCAATTAGACAAGTAGATTTCGAAATTCCCTTTTAAGTAGTTTTTATTTATGCTATGTTCAAAGTTTTTTATTTGAAGCCTACTCTTCAAGCATCCATGAATTTGAGAATTGGTGTAGAATGACAATGGTAACAAAATAATAATATTCAAAAAAGTTCAAAAGTCTTAGCCTTTCACCAATTAATGTAACTTACTCACAAGTATACAAGACCGTTGCCAAGTAAAAATTATATACAATGAAATAACTATGTTGAAAGAAGTATTTTGATGATTGAACTCAGAAAAACAACGATCAAGCTAACTACACTCAACTAATTAATCTAAACAATTAATAATAATCTACTCTTATGTACTAAAATATTAAAGTAAGTAATTTTAAAGATTAAACTAATCTAATTTAACTAAACTAAAGAACATGAAAACATATATGACTAAAGAATAATAATTTGAAGATCAAGATGTAGTTATTAGGAAAATCTTCAATTAAGGGCAACAAATAATCTATCTAAGCTAATACTCACTTTTAAGGGTCCTAATGTAGATGGACATCAAAGCTTAAATACCTGAGTTGGTGTATAACTTACAGGCATCTAAAGAATACCTAAATTCGTAAATAGCTTATAAGCATTAACTAAACCATTAGCCATCACTCTCATTAACCCCCTACTACCTAACTTTATGTACATCTTATAGGTTTCCCTAACAATTGATGTATACCTTAGCTAGGTTATAGTTAACTAGATCTTTCAAATAGCTAATATCTCGTTGCACTATCTTCTGGTATTTTCATTAACCTATCTAGATTAACTATTAATAACTAATTGATTGCTTAATTCTATCAAGTTTTAAACTAATCATTAGCTTATTTCAATTACTTGGTGATAAGTGCTAAAAGTAATATGTTTTAATCTCATTCTTAATGCGCTTTTGGGTGTTTATTTGATGTTAATAGTGAATTTTATGTTTTTATGCTTAATAGAGCATTTGAGAGCCAAATTAGCAAAAAATGAGTGAAAATCAGAAAATCGAAGAAACTCATTCCACACGACCTGGCCACACAATTGTGTAACCCACACTAGATACCACACGGCCATGTGGTAGACCGTGCTGCTTGCACAGATTTACACACCGAATAGTAGGAAAATGTGATTTTTAGGTTTTTTTTTGGGTATTTTAATATCTATATATGACAAACATAAGAAGATATGAGAGAGCCGTCATATAATACTCAAGAAAACAACTCAAAAAGCACCATTGAAACCAATTCTGAAGTAGATTTCCATGAAAATTGAAGATTCATAGTTGATTTCTTAGGAGATTATCATGATTTTCTTTATTTATTTAGGTCATACTGTCTCTGGGATGTTTTTATTTTCAACTATGAACTAATTTTCTAAATATCTAAGGAGATGAATCCTATGATTGATTCTGTCATTTGATTTTTATTTTATGCAATAAATACTTAAATCTTATTCTCAATTATGTGTGCTTAATTCTTGGTTTGATATTTCTAGATTATTGATTCATGTTTGATGTACTTAAATCAGAGGAGGAATAGACCCTGTTTAAGAGTAGATCTAGCGTAATTAAGTGGAGTTGCATGCAATCCTAGAAATAAGATGACATAAATCTACTGGATTAAAGTCAAATCTAATAGCGGAATTCATTAATCGAATTAATGTGTTAATAAGGGTTTTAATTAAAAAGAAATTTCAATTAATCAAACTAAAATCAGTTGCTCTGGTGAATTATTTCCTGAGTATTGTTTCAATTCTTGGTTGTTAATCGTTTATTTGCTTGTTTATTTGCTTGTTTTGTTCTTTGTCATGTTCGTTAGCAATTAATCTAGTTAATTTTAATTTTTAATCAATTATTTGAATCTATCGGTTAAATAATAGAATGACAATAATTACTAGTACTTTTAGTCTTTGTGGGAATAATATTTGTGCTTACTGTAGCTATGCTATTAATTGAGAAGTGCACTCGCATTTGTCAAAATTTTAATTAATTTTACAACACAACACTTAGAAAGTTAATTCATTTGAAAATTCAAATCAATAAAAAAAAAGAATGAATACATAATTAAAGAACAAAAATAGACGAGTATCTTTAATGGCAATGCAATAGTTAATTGAAAGACCGAAATAATCCAAGCAATCACCCCCAAAGTAAGAGAAGAAAAGTAAAAAAAATGGCTACCATAATAACTTCATTGCATCCTCCTTTAATTCTAATAAAAACTAGGTATTCAAATGTTTGCATAGTGATTTTGTTTGGCGTTAACCTCATACCCTACTCTCATTTTTGCAACATAGTCTTGTAGGTTTATAGAAAATCGGCATTTGATTCACCATCTAAATCAATATCAATCTCAGAATCAGTAGCATCAAGATTACTGACTTTAGAAGTAAACGTCACGTAATTGCTCACGAGCTCCTCATCTGGATCTGAGCTACTTGAAGAATCTCTATCACTCCAGGTTACACAGATTTTTTAGGGTATTGGCACATTCAACTTTTATGTGGCTAAATCCATGCCATTAATGGCATTGAATTCTTTTCTTTTTCTCCTTGTTAGATTCTTCACTAATTACCACTCCTTTTATCTTGTTTTTGGCTACATCAAACTTTTTGTTCTTTCTTGGCAACTTCTTGAAGACTTTATTGAAGTTCCGAGTAAGTAGCACCATTTGCTCTTGTAAGTCTTCGATAGCAGTGGTACCTTCAATTGGAATGGTGTTGTCACTTGAAAGCTATACTTTTCTCACCTTTGGACTTGCTTCTCAACTCATCTAGATTCATCTCAAAAAGTCTTCAATGACCCAATTACCTCATTGATTCTGATATTGACATTGTTTCTTGCCTCCTTAATGGTATTGACATTGATTACTAATCTCTGAGGCAGAGATCTGAGCACTTTCCTCACAAGTTTGGAATTGGAGTACTTGTACTAGGAGCCCAATAAAAGCAAACCCAAACCCAAAAAATAATACCTTACCCCAATTGGCCCACAAACACAACATATTTTTGGCAAGGGAAACCCTAGCAGCTCTTTTGTGTCGTTTCAGCAAACTGAAGCAGTCCCTCCTCCGTACGTCACTCACCTCCTCCGTGTTGTACGCCACTCCACCTCCACGTCAGAGGCGTGCTGGCCTACGAACCTGCAAACAAGCAACAAACGGTTGTAAATATTGGTTATAAAGCCAAATCAAAGCAATGTAAAAAAGGACCTTTTTTTGCCCATTATATAAGTACAATAGCTGAAATTATACAGGGAGAAAATCAATAGTAAATCAAAATCGGGTCTAAGGTTTGAAAGGTGATTTTTCATTCTTCTTCCTGAAACTTTCTTTTTATTCGTATTTTTTTTCTTTTTTTTTTATAAACTGATTTTAAGTAAAAAGAAAGAAAGGGGGGCTTACCTGGTCTTACTCCGTGAACCGGCGGTGGGGTGGAGGTGCGTGGCATCGATGATCCTCCAGGGTGGCGCAAGGCTAGGTTGAAATTCTAGCAAAAAGGGAGAGGGAGCAGGGAAGAAGAAGCATTCTGTTTCTTTTTGAAAAAAACAATAGAAAAATGAATTTTGCAAAAAAAAAATGGGTTTTTTTTTTTAAAAATGGCAGAATGCATTCAATGGTTTTTAAATGGCAGGGGCCATACGTTTGACTCAAAATGGGGGATTTGTGCATTGAGCCCCCTTTCTTTTGCACCTGCATTCAATCAGATCATATTCAAGTTTTTTTTAATTCTTTTAAATTGCCCCTGGATCTTGCATGTAGTTCCGATTTAGCCCCCACCTGGGCACTGTGTTTTGGGGATTCGACACATTTGCGTTTTTGGCCCCGCGCATTTGCGTGCGTTTATGTTATGGTCCTTCATGCATTTTTCTATATTTATTAATTATCCCTTTGAGTCCGCTTTTCTTTCAATTAAGTTTTATTTCGCTAATACTAAGGTTTTAAATTTTTTATTTTTTAAATATTTTATAAATACTTTGAATTATTTTAATGGTTGGGCCATATGTTAATTTGTTTTTATTTTTTCCTAACTATTTAATTATATATTGCTTTTAAAATTCCTTTTACATAATATTATTTCAAAATTTTTGTATAATATTACATATAAATAATTCTTATTTGTTATTATACCTATATAATTTATGATAAAATTAGCTCTATTCCATATACATTATTTCTTTTCTTTTCATATTATTTTTTTTGTAAGTACCTTCTTTTATATTTGTTATATATATACATATTATTTTTCCTTTTCAAGTTTATTATATATGTGAATATTTTCTTTTCCCTTTTAAATCTATTTATGCATAATTTCTCTTAAAGATTTTTTTCCGTATATTTTGATTGTTTTGAATACTTTCATATAATAAGGTCTTTGTATATATTATCTACATTTTTTTATATTTTATTTTATTTTTTATTTCATTTGCAGACATATATCATTAAACAAATGAATTGGCTTTATTTGAAATCATGTTGTATGTTGGTTATTTCGAATTGCTTCTTGCATATTATATAATTTAATAATCGTTTATATATTATCAGTCTCATGTACATATGAATTATTTCGAGTTCTAGCATGCGTTGCTCCTTTGTATATTTATTTAGAAGTTGTTAAATCGTTTTAGGCTATTTTGATTTCTAGTTTTTATGTGGTCTTGTGTATTATGTGCCATTTTCACACTTTATTGTTTCATGCATGTAATTATGTTTTATCTTTTGTCATTGCATCATGATTATAGTTCTCATATTCACTCAATGTCAATTGTCTTTTATTTTCAAACAAACCAAACAGGTATATCTTAACTCAATTTTCGTAATTGTAAACTTGAACCTTCTCAACATAAGGAAATATTTCGTGTTTGGGAGTTCTAGGGGTCGTGCCCGATCGTGCTGGGTTTCGATTTTTCGTTCAACTAAAATACAAAATATCCTTTGGAAATTTTGTCCATGTTTTTTTTAAAATTAAAACGAGGCAATACTTCGTGTTTGGAAGTTTGGAAGGTCGTGCCCAATCGTGTTGGGCTTCAATTTTCTATTCAACTAAAATATGGAATATCCTTTTTTGAAATTTCATCCACATGTTCTTAAAATAAAACGAGGCAATATTTCATGTTTGGAAGTTTGGGAAGTCGTGCCCAATCGTGCTGGGCTTCAATTTTCCATTCGACTAAAATACAGAATATCCTTTTGAAATTTCATACGTGTTTTCTCAAATTAAAATGAGGCAATGTTTCAGATTTGGAAATTCGATAAATCGTGCCCAATCGTGCTGGGTTTTGATTTACTGTTTGGGCCGAATAGCCCAAATATCCTTTTTACATGTTTTAAGTGCATGTGTTTTGGAAATCCTGATATGATCTTGTGTCGAGGGTTCAAAATATTGTATCCAATCGTGTTGGATGTAATGTTTTATTCCTTCTGAACGAGAGAATCTCGACATCCAGTTCAAGTTATCTAAACATTTTAAAGGAATTGTATTTTAAATTATTTTTTTCAAATTTTCAACATTAGGACGTTAATTGATCAATACGGTACCAATTTTGGGAGTTGCGAGGGTGTTAATCCTTCCTCGCGCATAACCGACTCCCGAATCCGTTTTCTAGTTTTTCATAAATCAAAAATATTATTTTAATAAACCAAAATGCTTTATTAAAAAGATCGATCACAAGGTGACCCAATCACACCTATACAAAAAGGATTGGTGGCGACTCCATTTTCGTTTTAAAGTCGACCCCCGTTTTTCCAAAATAAAAATGGTTTCGATAGCTTGGCGACTCCACTAGAGACCAATAAGAGAGTCAAACCGTAAAACTGATCATTTTCTGTCCTCTTGTCAGAAATTTGAAATTTGGTTTTTAACATATGATCCTTTCATTTGCATCTCGTGGGTTTAATGGTTTTCGTTATGTTATTTATATTTTTGAGTTTTGAGTTTTTATGTCCCCTTGCATTACATATTATATAACCGTCATGGTTACACCTTTAAGTGGGAGTAAGAAACTATGCCTTTGTGAGGTTTTCACCTCCGCATGGGCTAGTGGACTGCTTCCGGGATACATTCGTACCTATGTCTTCGTGAGGTTTTCACCTCCGCATGGTCATAGGGAAAGGTATTCCCCTGAACCGAACTCGATCCGTATGAGCCTATAATGGGTGAGGGTTGAGGAATTTGCTGGTTCGAGTACCCTTTTCTTTAGAATTGAGCCACATATAGTGAACCCTAGGAGTCTACCCTAGATAGAGCTATGTTGAACCTTAGCGATTTCTTAGATAAGTGTTTTACTATTTTCTATTTGCTTTGGATTTTATTATTCGGTACTAACTCATTGTATTTTGATGTGGCCATAATTGCATATCATTCCATATTTAGGAAGGTGTCGATTCTTATTCAGTTACTAAGTTAGAGAGCTTGCTATGAAGAATGAATTCCGTGATAAAGTAGAAGATAATGCGACTGTCCGTATATGGTCAGAGAAGATGCAACTTGAAAAAAGGGATAGCCTGGCTGAGGGGTATACATCAGAGTTGTGGGACTTCACCCGGATCGGTGTGACATAGAATGAGTTCCAGGAATTGAGGGATATATGGGTCAATTGGGGCGATGAGGATAAGCAACTATTCTATCAAAATTTCGGTGACCTACCCTACCTACTTGACGTTAAGGTAGACAAGAACTTGTTTCGGGCTATAACTCAGTTTTGGAATCCTACGTATAGTTGTTTCACTTTTGGGAAGGTGGACTTGGTGCCTACTGTGGAAGAGTATACAGTTTTGCTTCGTTGTCCAAAGGTTCAAATCAATAGAGTGTATTTTAAGGCTGCTAATGCCCAACCTTTTGTAAAGAAATTGATGAGTATCACCGGAATGAGTGAACAGTGGGTTACTGCCCGAATACAGCAAAAATGTGAGGGTAAATGTATTCTTTGGGTGTGTTTGAGGGATCTGATCGTAGCACATGCAGACATAAAGAAAAGGGTTGACATCTTCGCCTTTAGTATCTATGGTTTGGTAATTTTCCTCAAGGCTCTAAGGCATATAGACGAAGTAGTAGCCGATTTATTTGATCAGCTTGGCAAAGAAGCCACACCGGTGCCAGCAATTCTAGCTGAGACGTTTAGGTCCTTGAGTGCATGTCGGAATGCAGGCAAAGGTAGATTTATAGGGTGCACGTAGTTATTGTCAGTATGGTTCTATAGCCATTTCTAAAAGGTGGATAAAGTTTGTTATTAGGTTTTCTTCGAGAATTATTCCCCGCTAAAGGAGATAACAGCCACGCCCAGAAGAGACGATATATCAGAGGAGAATTAGATCGCGCTCCTTCGAAATCTCCAGGAAGAAGACGTCGAGTGGAAAGCTTCCTAGTTAGTTCCTGATGAGATCCTCTATCGATGTGGGAGTTTTGATTGGTTACCTCTGCCTGGAATTTAGGGAGCTATTGGATATGCCTATTTGCTCGTGTTGAGGCAATATAGATCGAGACAGTTTGTACCAATAACGTATGGGTTAGCTCAGAGGGAGTTCTCATATAGAGGGAGCTATTATAATAAGAGAATTCGAGAGATTGTCGATGCCTGGAGACAGACACGTCAGATGAAGAGGTTGGCGGTAGGTTCGATGACAACCCCAGAATATAAGAGGTGGTTGCACAAAAAGATCAATGATAATATCCCTCAGCCAAGTTTAGGAGAAGTCAAATCAATGGATGAATACCTATAAGTAATTCCTTCCGCGCTAAAGATCATCAAGCAAGACTTCGATTAGAGAAATTCAGAGTTAAGGAAGAAGATAGATCAGGTGGAGGAAGAAAAGGTGCATTTGAGGTTAGATGTCGATGTTCAGAAGCTCGAGGCCGAGAAGTTAAGAAAGAGAAAGAGAAAGGCCGAAGAGGACTTGGACGGTTTGAAGGCTGATTACAAAAAGCTGCATATGTCAATAAGAACAGCTGGATTGGGAAAGACATCGGAGCAGTGGCGACGAGAAGTTCAAGAGGAAAAGGCCAGAGCTGATTAATGCGAGAAGAGGTTCCACGATGCTCGAGCACGGGAAAGCGCCTTGAGGAAGAGTTTGATCGAAGGCCAAGATGAGAGGCAGATATTAGCAGCTCGGGTAGCGGAATTAGAAAAGATGTTGCATTAGAGTCATGGTCATAACTTGGACATTGAATAAGGGCAAGCTTGAGCAGGATCGAGGATTTGAAAGGAAAGGTAGAAGAGCTTGAGGCCGCATTACAGAATTGTGAGCATCGAATTGAATTCCTCGAGTCGAATAATGAGCAATTGAAGGAACAACTTCGTCAATCACAGGACCAGGTCAGGGATAGAGATCATATCATGAGCGAAGCCGTGGTACAGATTCGATCAGTGGCTGATTATTTACAAACTTTAGCGGTTCAGGCTGATGTGCTAAATGTGAAGTATGAGTTAGAGTCGGACCGGGGTTGTGAGCTGGCTTGCCTTCTTGAGAAAGTTAAAACTTTGAGCATTAGGACAAAGTCGTATATATAGTCTGTTTTATGTAAAGGATTTTGTTTTCTACGAAAGTTTCTAAATGGAATTGGATCAGAATCGACGCCATTTTAGTTTTGCATTCATTTCATGCATTTGCATTTCATCGCATCACATGCATTAAGTTTCAAAAAACCCTTAATTAATCTAAAATTATATTATAGTTACCCTGGAACATCAATACTACACGTGCAAAAAAACTAAAGCTATGGATCAAAGGCTGGAAAAATTGGAACAAATGCAGAGAGAAATGTAGGAATGGCTGCAAGCACAAATGCAAGAGCAACTGGCCAATATTCAGCAGGATATGAAAGATCAGATGCAAGAATCACAGAAGGACATGATGAATCAGCTAACTCAGTTGTTACTCGGAGGGCTAGGAAAAGGGAAGAGCCCTATAGTCAACCCAGATGGCGATAGCGAGATCCTTACTTACCCTCCAAGTTTCACTCAGTGAATACCCCAGTACCACCTCAAAGGGTGTCTGTTAATGTCAAACCCCAATATCAGGCCGGTATTTAGGCACCAATGAATTTCCTGACGGGCTCGTGTTCTAAACTCGAGGACGATCGGGTAAATCCTTTAGTCCCCGACTTTGATGAGATGGCAGAGGTAGGAAAGGCAAAAGGAGAACTCCCAGAGCAGCTAAAAGTCCGATACAAATGGCTAGAAGAGAAATTCAAGGTGCTGGAAAGCACAGATTATCAATGCGGTATGGATGCTAAAAAGTTGAGTTTGGTTCCGGATCTAGTGCTCCAGCCGAAGTTCAAAATGCCGGAGTTTGAGAAATACAATGGAACCAGCTGCCCTGTGGCCCACATCATAATGTTTTGTCGGAGGATAACTAAACATGCCAATAATGATCAGTTGCTCGTTCACTGTTTCCAGGATAGTCTGAATGGGGCTGCGGCCAAATGGTATAATCAGCTGAGTCGTACCCAAATTAAATTGTGGAGGGACCTAGCACAGGTCTTCATGAAGCAGTATGGCCATGTGATGGACATAGCGCCCGATCGGATCACGCTACAGAACATGGAGAAGAAGTCAAATGAGAGTTTTAGACAGTATGCTCAAAGGTGGAGGGAAGTCGCTAAGCAAGTTCAACTGCCGCTCTTGGAAAATGAGACGACCATGCTTTTCATTAATACTTTGAAGGCACCTTTTATCAATCACATGCTGGGAGACGCGGCAAAGAGTTTCACGGATATAGTGATGTCCGGTGAAATGACTGAGAATGCGATAAAGAGTGGAAAGATAGAGGCTGGGGAGAGCACCAGAAGGTCAGCCCTAAAAAAGAGAAAATGAGGTAGCAATGTAAGCATAGGACATGTAAAACCAATCACAGTTACTCAATTAAGAACGAAGGTCATGGGCCAGCAAGATTTGTCAAGATAAGAACCCAATACAAAGTAGAATATGGAGAAGCCCCAGTTTACTCCCATTCTAATAACGTATCGAGAATTGTACAAAAATCTATTTGCTGCACATGTTGTATCCCCGTTCTACTTAAAACTGTTGCAACCCCCATACCCCAAGTGGTATGATGCAAGTGCCCAATGTGAATATCATGCGGGTGTTACAGGATACTCGATCGAGAATTGCACTTTTTTCAAAAGAGTGGTCGAAAGGCTTATTAACGTGGGTGTTGTCAAGTTTGATGAAATGCCTAGCGTGGAAAACTCGTTACCCAATCATACTATTAATGGGGTAAATGCGATAGACAAAAATATGGGAAGGATAGTTAAGTTGGATATAGCGAAGGTTAGAACCTCGATGAGGAAGGTTCTAAAGAAGATGATAGAAAGAGGTCTAATCATACAAGACTTTGGGAGCAAGTCTCGAGAAGTGGAGAACTATTGTGAGTTTCACAGAGAGGAGGAACATGAGATAGAAACATGTAATGAATTCAGGGCCCTAGTACAGGGTCTAATGGACAACAAGGAGATAGAGTTCTTCGAGTTCGCTGAGGAGAAACATGTGTGCGCCTCAGAGGAGGGGCTAATAAAGAAGGTCTGTAAAGTCAATCACCTAGTGGTGATCATTTCACGACCGAGAACAAATGAAGCTGGAGCAAAAACGATGCCAAAAGTTGTGATTCAGAAACTGACAGTTTTTCTTTACAAGGATAACAAAAGGGTGCCTTGGAGTTATAACTGTAATGTGATATTGCCAAGAGAGGGCAGGTTGGCCAGTACACTAGATACGAAAGTTGAGCCTGTAAAAGAGAAGTCTTTGATGCCGAAACGATGGGAGGAGAGGACAAAGCCACTGGTTAATGAACCAGTAACAGCAGATGGAGCTAAAGAATTTTTGAAGTTTCTAAAACACAGTGAGTATAGTGTTGTGGAGCAGTTGCACAAGCAGCCAGCTCCCACCTCGATACTAGTTTTGCTTCAAAATTTGGAGGCACACCGTAATGCGTTGATGAAGGTGTTGAATAAAACCTATGTTGCTGAAGACATCTCGGTGAACAAACTGGACCGACTCGTCAACAATATTAGTGCTGATAACTTTATTTCTTTTAGCGATGATGAAATACCGCCAGGTGGCATGGGGTCCACCAAGGCTTTGCACATCATTACCCGATGCAAAGGGTATACACTACTGGGGGTATTGATTGACAATGGGTCGGCACTAAATGTCTTGCCCCTATCCACATTGAGCAGGTTACCCATAGATAGCTCTCATATGAAGACGTGTCAGAACATAGTGAGAGCGTTCGATGGCACCGAGAGGAAAGTAATAGGTAGGATTAAGATCCCTCTTCTGATCGGACCTAACACGTATGAGGTAGACTTTCTCGTGATGGACATCAGGCCTTCTTATAATTGTTCACTGGGGAGGCTTTGGATTTATTCAGTAGGAGCAGTACCATCATCGTTGCACCAGAAGCTGAAGCTAGTGACGAAGGGTCGGCTGATAACCGTAAACGCAGAGGAAGATATTATCGCATCCGTTGCTAGTGATACACCATACATCGAGAGTGATGATGAAGCAATTGAATGTGCTTTCCGGTCATTAGAGTTCGTAAACGCAACTTTCATCATTGAAGGAGGCAAGATTTCAATGCCAAAGTTATCTGAAGCTACAAGGATGAGTTTACAATTGATGGTAGGAAAAGGAGCATTTTCAGGAAGGGGGCTCGGAAAATACCTCTACGAACGAGTCGAAGTACCGATTTTGGTTGGCAAACGAGATCGTTTTGGCTTGGGACATAGGCCTGACGCCAAACAGAAAAAGGAAGAGCTAGTGAAGAAACAGGAGAGACGAAGGGCACGATTGAGTGGGGCAGAGGTTAAATGGGAGCCAATGACCTTCCCTTGTGTTAGGAAGAATTATTCATCTTGAGTCAGAGAGGACAAGAGAATAGACAGTTGAAGAGCTGATGGGAAGTTTAAGCATTAACGCCATATTGGAGGAGAATGCGATGGAAGGATACTTATCAAGCATTCGCCCCTATGAGCTTGGAAGTGTCCTGAATAACTAGACTGCGGAGGAAATTCCTATAGTTCTTAGAGCTAATACAGAGTAATATTCAGAACACACATATTGTTTTAAGCCTAGAAACAACAAGAATATTTTGTGAAATAGGCTCATGTTCAAACACTTTTATTTTTAATAAGAAATACATTTTTTGTGTTTCATTCTGGGCAAATCTTTTTTCATATTCTCATCATATTTATAATCATGCCATACAAATAAGCCACCATTAGATTCATTCTCTGGATATTTTTTCCATGTTATAATAGGTCTCCAGATATCGACGTCACGAGCCACACCGTTACGGACTCAGAATCTATTTTCGAGCCAGATATGTGTTTAGAGAGATCTCAAGATTTTGAAGATGACGAAGAATGTGGGTTATCTCTGGATTTGTTAAGGATGATAGAACGGGAAGAGAAACAAATTCTACCCCATAAAGAGACGACTGAGAATGTGATTTTGGAAGAAGGGAAATAAGTGAAAATCAGAACTTGCATAACTGAGGAAGCAATGCAAGACCTCGTTAAACTGCTACAAGAGTTCAAAGATGTCTTCGCGTGGTCATATCAAGACATGACTGGGTTAAGCGCCGACACGCTAGTGGATAACATGGCGGCTTACTCGTTATTCTCTTTCATGGATGGTTTTTCTGGATACAATCAGATAAAAATGCATCATGCAGACATGGAAAAGACCACATTCATAACCTTGTGGGAAACATTTTGCTATAAGGTGATGCCATTCGAGTTAAAAAATACGGGAGTAACGTATCAAAGAGCCATGGTGACCTTATTTCACAACATGATGCATAAGGAGATTGAGGTTTACGTCGACGATATGATTGCAAAATCCCGAACAAAGAAAGAGCACATACAGGTTTTGAGAAAATTGTTCTTGAGGCTGAGAAAGTTCTAGCTAAAACTCAATTCGACAAAATGTACTTTTGGGGCTAGATTAGGAAAGCTGCTCGGTTTCGTCATTAGTGAAAAAAGAATCGAGGATGACCCCGACAAAGTCAAGGCTATACAATAATTGCCCTCGCCACGCACTCAGAAGGAAGTTCGAGGTTTTCTGGGAAGATTAAATTACATTGCCCGGTTTATTTCGCAACTAACTAAAAAATGCGATCCCATATTTCGTCTTCTCAATAAACACAACCGAGGTGTGTGGGATGAAGAATGTTAGAAGACTTTTGACAGAGTTAGACAATATTTTTCTAATCCCCCAATGTTAACACCACCTAGTCTGGGTAGACCGTTAATATTATACTTGACTGTATTTAACCACTCGATGTGGTGTGTGCTTGGTCAACACGATGAGATAGGAAAGAAAGAAAATGCAATATACTACCTTAGTAAGAAATTTATTGACTATGAGATGAGGTATCCGCCAATTGAGAAGCTATGTTGTGCTTTGGTCTGGACAACTCAGAAATTAAGGCAGTACATGTTGTACCATACTACTTTGTTAATCTCGAAATTAGATCATCTTAAGTACATGATAGAGTCAGCCGCTCTGAATGGAAGGATGGCCCGATGGCAAATTCTGCTTTTTGAATTTGACATAGTTTATGTGAATCAGAAGGCTGTAAAAGGGAGTACAATAGCGGATTTCTTAGCCAGTAGAGCTTTAGAAGATTACGAGCCCTTGAACTTTGATTTTCCCAATGAAGATCTAATGTATGTGGCAGTCACTCAAGAAGACACTCTAGAAGATCGTCCCTGGAAACTGAATTTTAACAGAGCATCAAATGCCGTTGGTAATAGAATTGAGGCAGTCTTGATATCCCCAAATAGAGATCACTATCCATTTACTTGCAGTTTGGATTTTGATTGCACAAATAATATGGCAAAGTATGAAGCATGTATCATGGGCATCCGTGCAGCTGTAGAACACAAAATCAAGGTGTTAGAGGTGTACGAGGATTCCGCACTAGTGATCTATCAGCTCAAGGGTGAATGGGAAACAAGAGACTCAAAGTTGATCAATTACCGAGAGCTGGTTCTAGACTTAATCAAGGTGTTTGATAATATCACTTTCCATTATCTCCCACGTGATGAAAATCAGATGGCTGATGCCCTGGCTACGTTAGCTTCCATGTTTAGAGCGAATAAACAAGAGGACATGAAGCTGATCTAGATGAGTATTTATGATGCTCCAGCTTATTGCTGCAGTATCAACGAAGAGGAAAAGAGGGATGATCATCCTTGGTACCAGGATATTCTTCGATATGTGAAAAATCATGTATATCCTGATCAGGCAACCAAAAATGATAAAAGAACATTGAGGAGGCTGGCCGGTGACTATGTCTTAGACGGTGAAATCCTGTATAAAAGAAGAAAAGACCAAGTGCTGCTAAGATATGTTAACACTGTTGAAGCAAAGAAAATCCTAAAAGGAGTCCATGAAGGTGTCTGCAGGACACATGCCAATGGGTTTACAATGGCCAGGCAAATCATGAGATTCGAGTATTACTGGTCTACAATGGAAGGAGATTGCATCAACTATGCCAAGAAATGTCATAAGTGCCAAATCTATGGTGGCAAGATCCATGTGCCTCCTTCACCTCTTCATGTCATGACTTCCCCATGGCCTTTCTCAATGTGATGCATGGACGTCATTGGGCCGATTTCACCGAAGGCTTCTAACGGACATCGTTTTATCTTTGTGGTTATTGAATATTTCACCAAGTGGGTGGAGGTTGTTTCATACGCCAACAACACGAAGTCGGCAGTCAGCAAGTTCTTGAAGAAGGAAATTATATGCCGATATGGCATGCCAGAGAGGATCATATCTAACAACGCGTTAAATTTAAATAACAGCGTGATAGTGGATGTCTACAGTCAATTCAAAATTAAACACCACAACTCGTTACCATATCGCCCGAAAATGAATGGGGCAATTGAGGCAGCTAATAAAAATATAAAGAGGATCGTGGGGAAAATGGCTGAGACCTACAAGGATTGGCATGAAAAGTTACCATTTGCTCTCTATCCTATCCAACGTCAGTCAGAACTTCTACCAAGGTAGCACCTTTCTCGTTGGTTTATGGGATGGAGGCAGTTTTTCCTATTAAATTTGAGATTCTTTCTCTCCGGGTTTTATCTGAATTGAAGCTAGATGAAGCAGAATGGGTTCAATCCCAGTACGATCAGCTTAACTTGCTTGAAGGAAAGAGGCTGAAAGCTATCCGTTATGGTCAAATGTACCAGAAACGAATGATGCAAGCTTACAACAAGAAAGTTCGCCCAAGGGTATTCCAGGAAGGGGACTTAGTATTGAAAAAGATTCTCCCTATGCAAAAGGATTTCAGATGGAAATGGATGCCAAACTGGGAGAGACCTTATTAGTGAAAAAGGCCTTCTCTGGAGGGGCACTGATATTAGCAGAAATAGACGGCAAAAGCTTTCCCAACCCGATAAATTCAGATTCGGTCAAGAAGTACTTCACTTGAAAAAGAAGAGGCCAAAGCGAAAACCTGCAAAGGGCGCTTTGAAAAAAAATGGAGAGGTCAAGGCGAAAACCCG
The DNA here is from genome assembly GCF_025698485.1 of Gossypium arboreum. Classification (NCBI taxonomy): domain Eukaryota; kingdom Viridiplantae; phylum Streptophyta; class Magnoliopsida; order Malvales; family Malvaceae; genus Gossypium; species Gossypium arboreum. The sequence goes on along the minus strand of NC_069070.1, from coordinate 108,807,062 downwards.
CAAATGGCGCTTTGAGACCAAAAGGGTTTTGAGTTGAAAACCCTAAAAAAGGGCAGCTCAAATTGTGAACAAGGATGGGTCATGTTGCGACCTTGTTCTACTAGAATTAACAAGAAGGAGGAGCATTACATCTTGGAAGCATCAATGAAATATCTCAGGCCTTCTAAACACACATCTGGCCTTCAAGAGTTTTCGAACAATTCGAATAGAGGAGCTCACGCTGCGATATCTAGGGCACCAATTTTCCATCTCATATATCTTTTGTACCTTAGCAAAATTTGTTGTCTTGATTAATATTTTACTTCGAGTTTCGCTCTCAATAAAGTTTCATCTTATCCATTCTAATAGCCTTCTTCAAGCATTTTTTATTTAAATATTTGGCTAATGGACTAAAAACATTTTCACAAAAGGGGTTCTACATATTACTCTAGAAGCTTCTAAGTAGTGCAAGAACCCGAAACAGGTCAATTATTCAGAACCCACCAAGCTTAAGGGTAAGAGTTACTTGAGAGGTAAAAAGTTTAAGTGAAGACTATTGCTTCAGATATGTGTCAGTTAAACAAGAAGAAAAACGTCAAGAGCAAACGACAATCAATAACAACTTAAACCGTGAGGAAAAAGAGAAAAAGAAAAAAGAATACATTTCTCATGACATTCAGCATTCATACCAATGTCATTCATAATACATCTAGTTAGGAGCACTTGATTCATTTTGATCATAGCATCCTAATTATTTGACATAAGCATCACATCTAGCTAGGAACACTTGGATTATTTCAATCATAGCATCCTAGTTATTTGCCATAAGCATAGATACATGAAACTGAGTCTATAGGGCATGTCTCAAAGGACGGTGTAGTAACATTGGTGAAGGCAGATCTTATTTCCTTGAAGTTACAGCGGAATAGATCGAAGATTACAAGTCTTATCTCCCTGAAGTTGCAGTGGAGCAGACTGAAGATAGCAAGTCTTATCTTCTTGAAGTTTCAGGAAGCAGACTGAAAGTTACAGATCTTATCTCCATGTATCGACTATGGAACAGATCAGAAATGGCGAGTCTTATCTCCATGTATCGGCTATAGAGCAGATTTTAGCAAGTCTTATCTTCCTGAAGTTGCAGGAAGTAGACTAAAAATTACAGATCTTATCTCTATGTATTGGCTATGGAGTAGATCGAAAATGACAAGTCTTATCTCCCTGAAGTTGTAGTGGAGCAGACTGAAGATAGCAAGTCTTATCTTCCTGAAGTTGTAGGAGGCAGACTGAAAATTTACAGATCTTATCTCCATATATCTGCTATGGAGTAGATCGAAAATGTCAAGTCTTATCTCCCTGAAGTTGCAGTGGAGCAGACTGAAAATAGCAAGTCTTATCTTCCTGAAGTTGCAGGAAGCAGACTGAAAATTACAGATCTTATCTCTATGTATCGGCTATGGAGCAGATCGAAAATGGCGAGTCTTATCTTCCTGAAGTTGCGGAAGCGGTCGAAAATTTACGATCTTATCTCCATGTATCGGCTATGGAGCGGATCGAAAATGACAAGTCTTATCTCCCGAAGTTGCGATGAAGCGATGAAGATAGCAAGTCTTATCTTCCGAAGTTGCGAAGCGGTGAAAATTACAGATCTTATCTCCATGTATCGGCTATGGAGTAGATAAAAAATGGCGAGTCCTATCTCCATGTATCGACTATGGAGCAAATTTCAGCCACCAGCCTTATCTCCCTGAAGTTGCAGTGGAGCAGACTAAAGATACTAAGTCTTGTCTCTCTGAAGTTGTAGTAGAGCAAACTAAAGATAGTAAGTCTTATCTCCCTGAAGTTGCAGTGGAGCAGACTGAAGATAGCAGGTCTTATCTTCCTGAAGTTGCAGGAAGCAGACTGAAAATTACAGATCTTATCTCCATATATCAACTATGGAGCAGATCTCAGTTACTAGTCTTATCTTCCTGAAGTTGCAGGAAGCAGACTGAAAATTACAGATCTTATCTCCATGTATCGGCAATGGAACAGATCAAAAATGGCGAGTCTTATCTCCATATATCGGCTATGGAGCAGAGTTTAGCCACCGCCATTATCCCTCTGAAGTAGCGGAGCAAACCGAAGACGAGTTCCTAGACCTCTAGAGATGTAGTGGTTTAAAGTAAATCTGCTTGAAGTGGCCAAAAGAAAGCAAGACTCGACAGGTCCAGGCAATTTTGGGCCTTTAGAAGTCTTTGCTCCGTTCTCGTTACACAACAATGAGCAAAGAGGGGCAGCTATAGGGCCCAAAATTTGCCTGGCCCAGACTACTAGAAGCCCAATAAAAGTAGACCCAAACCCAAAAAATAAAATCTTACCCCAAACCCTAAATACCCATTTACAAACGGCCTAATTGGCCCACAAACACAATATATTTTTGGCAAGGGAAACCCTAGCAGCCCTTTTGTATCGTTTCAGCAAACCAAAGCAATCCCTCCTCCGCACGTCACTCGCCTCCTCCGTGTTGTACGCCACTCCACCTCCACATCAGAGGCTTACTCGCCTACAAACCTACAAACAAGTAAAAAACGGTTGTAAATATTGACTATAAAGCCAAATCAAAGCAATGTAAAAAGGGACTTTTTTTTTTCCCATTATATAAGTACAATAGCAGAAATTATACAGGGAGAAAATCAATAGTAAATCAAAAATCGGGTCTAAGGTTTGAAAAGTGATTTTTCATTCTTCTTCCTGAAACTTTCTTTTGATTCGTATTTCTTTTTTTTCTTTTTTTTTTATAAACTAATTTTAAGTAAAAAAAAAAGAAAGGGGGTTACCTGGTCTTGCTCTGTGAACCGGCGGTGGGGTGGAGGTGCGTGGCACCAATGATCCTCCAGGGTGGCGCAAGGCTAGGTTGAAATTCTAGCAAAAAGGGAGAAGGGGCAGGGAAGAAGAAGCATTCTGTTTCTTTTTGAAAAAAACAATAGAAAAATAAGTTTTTCAAAAAAAAAATGGGTCTTTTTAAAAAAATGGCAGAATGCATTCAATGGTTTTTAAATGGCAGGGGCCCACACGTTTGACTAAAAATGGGGGATTTGTGCATTGAGCCCCTTTTCTTTTGCACTTGCATTCAATCAGACCATATTCAAGTTTTTTTTTTAATTCTTTTAAATTGCCCTTGGATCTTGCGCGTCGTTCCGATTTAGCCCGCACCTGGGCACTGCGTTTTGGGGATTCGGTACATTTGCGTTTTCGATCTCGGGCATTTGCGTGCATTTATGTTTTGGTCCTTGATGCATTTTTCTATATTTATTAATTATCCCTTTGAGTTCGCTTTTCTTTCAATTAAGTTTTATTTCGCTAATACTAAGATTTTAATTTTATTATTATTATTATTATTTTAAAATCTTTTATAAATACTTTGAATTATTTTAATGGTTGGGCCGTATGTTAATTTATTTTTATTTTTTTTCCTAACTATTTAATTATATATTGCTTTTAAAATTCCTTTTACATAATATTATTTCAAAATTTTTGTATAATATTACATATAAATAATTCTTATTTGTTATTATACCTATATAATTTATAATAAAATTAGCTCTATTCCATATACATTATTTCTTTTCTTTTCATATCACTTTTTTTTTTTTGTAAATACCTTCTTTTATATTTGTTATATATATACATATTATTTTTCCTTTTCAAGTTTATTATATATGTGAATATTTTCTTTTCCCTTTTAAATCTATTTTTGCATAATTTTTTAAAGATTTTTTCCGTATATTTTGATTGTTTTGAATACTTTCATATAATAGGGTCTTTGTATATATTATCTACATTTTTTTATATTTTATTTTATTTTTTATTTCATTTGCATACATATATCATTAGACAAATGAATTGGCTTTATTTGAAATCATGTTGTATGTTAGTTATTTCGAATTGCTTCTTGCATATTATATAATTTAATAATCGTTTATATATTATCAGTCTCATGTACATATGAATTATTTCGAGTTCTAGCATGTGTTGCTCCTTTGTATATTTATTTAGAAGTTGTTAAATCGTTTTAGGCTATATTGATTTCTAGTTTTTATGTGGTCTTGTGTATTATGTGTCATTTTTGGTTTTCATATTATATTCACACTTTATTGTTTCATGCATGTAATTATGTTTTATCTCTTGTCATTTGCATCATGATTATAGTTCTCATATTCACTCAATGTCGATTGTCTTTTATTTTCAAACAAACCAAACAGGCATATCTTAACTCGGTTTTCGTAATTGTAAACTTGAGCGTTCTCAACATAAGAAAATATTTCGTGTTTGGGAGTTCGAGGGGTCGTGCCCGATCGTGCTGGGTTTCGATTTTTCGTTCAGCTAAAATACAAAATATCCTTTGGAAATTTTGTCCATGTTTTTTTTTTAAAATTAAAACGAGGCAATACTTCGTGTTTGGAAGTTTAGGAGGCCGTGCCCAATCGTGCTAGGCTTCAATTTTCTATTCGACTAAAATATGAAATATCCTTTTTTGAAATTTCATCCACATGTTCTTAAAATAAATCGAGGCAATATTTCGTGTTTGGAAGTTTGGGAAGTCGTGCCCAATTGTGCTGGGCTTCAATTTTCCATTCGACTAAAATACAGAATATCCTTTTGAAATTTCATACGTGTTTTCTCAAATTAAAATGAGGCAATGTTTCGTATTTGAAAATTCGATAAATCGTGCCCAATCGTGCTGGGTTTCGATTTACCGTTTGGGCCGAATAGCCCAAATATCCTTTTTACATGTTTTAAGTGCATGTGTTTTATTCCTTCTGAACGAGAGAATCTCGACATCCAGTTCAAGTTATCTAAACGTTTTAAAGAAATTGTATTTTAAATTTTTTTTTTTAAATTTTCAACATTAGGACGTTAATTGATCAATACGGTACCAATTTTGGGCGTTGCGAGGGTGTTATTCCTTCCTCGCGCGTAACCAACTCCCGAATCCGTTTTCTAGTTTTTCATAGACCAAAAACATTATTTTAATAAACCAAAATGCTTTATTAAAATGATCGATCACAAGGTGACCCAATCACACCTAAACAAAAAGGATTGGTGGCGACTCCATTTTTATTTTAAAGTCGACCCCCATTTTTTCAAAATAAAAATGGTTTCAACAGTACTCTTTGGCAAGAGAAAAAACTTGATTGGACAAATCTCATAGCTTTGCATAAAACTCTTCAATGGTTTCCTCCTATGTTTTAAGAGTTTTGAACTTAGTGACCAGCATTTACATCTTAGACTATTTTACTATGGTTTTTTCTTTCATGGGCTATCTCAAGAATATCCGACGCGTCTTAGCAGTTGTGCACTTGGATATTCTTTTGAATTCCTGGCCATCCACTCTACAAAATATCACATTCAATTTCTTTGAATTAGCATTCGCCAGCTTCTCCTCTGTGTTCAATTCTATCTTACGTACTTTCACTTCAAATGTTTCAACTACAGGGACTCCTAGCCAATGATTACAGCACATCATGATTTTTCTCCATTAGTTTGATAAATGCCTTTATCTTAGCCTTCAATAGGCGTAGTTGGAGCTATCCAATATTGGGCCACAAGGAACAGAAAAACCTTTCATTTCAAGCAAAAATCGTCCCAGGAATACCATTTTTATGTCAAGTGCAAGGCTTTGATAATAAATTGAAAGAAAGTCGATAATTGCAAGAATCGAGGAGCATTTATTGAAGCAGTTATAACTGCTAGTTTATGCAATTCATTTTTGTTACATTTGCGAGGCCTTATTTAAAGAGATAATCCACTATTTTTGACCTCGTACAAACAATATTTTAATTCCTATCACACATTGGTATAGCAAACTGACTTTTACATCTAAGATTAAAATTCTTTCCACTAAATTTTTCTTTGAAACTTAATTTGTAAATCAAGTGACTCACTTGTTTATTTACAAATTATACTCATAATAATGAATTCCCAATAAATAGATTACTTGCTAAACTCTTAAAACCTAATACCATATGCAAGTTTCGAACATAAAGCATTTTGATCTTGTTAACATAAGGATCAATCGCAATCAATCTTCCCACCAAAGCAACAATGAAAACAACATAATGAATATAAGTCTAGGTCATTTCAATAATATCCAATATAAGTCTTTAAAGTAGTCAATCTAATCTCCTTAAATCGAGAGATCTAACTTTTTTGATCCAATGTTCAAAGATTTATTGCTCCAAGTAATTGGTCTTCAAAAATGAGCCAACATACATCCAACATATAAGCAAAAGTTAATCTTTGTAAACAAGGCAAAATTTACAATTTGAATAATCTAAATGCAATTATAATTATTCGTGTTATTATTTAAAAATTGACCTCCACAAATATCACTATAAATGTCATGTCTTTTTGAAAGAAAAAAAATTGCACTTTGGCTGCGCCAACTAAATCGTTTTTCTATTTCCAACGGCCCGCACATCATGCATATTCAAGGGCTGAAGAATAATAGAGAACACAGAAGGATTGAAAGTGAAAATTACAAGTTTCTTGTGAAAACCAATAAATCTGGCAGAATTTCACGAAACTCTCTTCGATGTGAATTTTGGAAATCTACTTATTAGATTTAATCAAGCGTCCTTCAGGTACTCAAAGTGGAGTTCTACAACCTGCCATAAGATTGTTTTACGAAAACAGTGCAAATAGCTTACAAAATACGTAAAAACAGTGCAAATCTAAATAGCTTACAAATTTGGACGTGACACATTTAAATACAAAATCATTGATGATTTATATTTTTAACTAGCCCTGTGGATAACCAACTCGTTTCCAACAATGTGGATAATCAAGATGGTAGGGTTTGATTATGAACTGGTATTCACAAGTGGTTCTTCCAATGCAATAGCTGATGAATTGTCTCTGCAAGTTGCTGCTAGTATCAATGCCAGCTCAACTATCACTAATGACTTTATTGTCTCCTATTCAACATTCTTGGATTCAAGAGGCTGTTTGGTGCATTTAATACACATGGTTAAGAACAATTCTGCTATGGCCTATGGGAAAGGGTTAAAGAAAGATGTGAAGATATGAATTCAATAAGGCTCCATTTGTCAATAAAACAAATATATCCAGGCTTACTCCAACCCTTGCCAATTCCACAAGTTGAGTGAACTGAAATTCCAATGGACTTAATTCAAAGATTACAAAAATCCTTTGGGAAGAATGTCGTCTTCGTGGTATTTTATCGACTTACCAAATATGCCCATGTTGGTAGTCTCTATTCTCAGTTACCAAAGTTATTTAGAAACATGAAAGAAGTTGCAGAAACTTGTTTAATTTTTTTACCAACAATAAAGAAACAGGAAAAGAAATCAAATGGATGTTAATAAAACGACATCTTTAGCAACTTGTACAAAATCTAACTAAAGTTACACACACTGTGGCTTCTTCAAAGCTTGACTTCCACATCCACCCCAGCAGGAAGGTCAAGTTGCATCAAAGAATCAATTGTTTGAGCAGTTGGGTAGAGAATATCGATAAGGCGCTGGTGAGTCCGGATCTCAAAGTGGAACCTAGCATCCTTATGCACGTGTGGGGATTTAAGAACACAATAGATCCTCTTCTTGGTCGGTAATGGCACCGGACCCATGGTCTTGGCATTCGTAGTCCGTGCAGCATCTATTATCTGCTTGCAAGAGTCCTCAATCAAGGGGACCCAATATGACCTAAGTTTAATCCTAATCTTTTGCTTAGGTGCTGCCTGTGAAAACAAATGTGAATATCAATCTCCATTTTCTAATAGAACCAACAGAAAACAATATACTGATCTCCAGTAATTTGGATTTCTTGTATGCCATTTGAAATCCCCCTAGATAAACCGCATAGATAAAAGCCAGTCCCAAGTAATTACAGTTAATTATTCTTCCAAAGAAGAATTTCATGATCTTGACATCATACAGGCAATAAATTTCAACATAGAAGAGGTTCCCCCTCGTACCGTTTTGACAATGAAAATGTTTCTAAGAAAACATTCGGAGGGAAAAGTAGACGCCAATCAGGCTAAGATTAACTCAGATCTAATTGATGGTATACTTGACCAATCACGATGTGCAAAGGGAGGAGAGCAATAAAAACATATTGTGCCTGCTGTGGTTTTGTGAGCAATAAAAGAAACCATTTGACATATGTAAAAAATAAGCTGACAACGAAGTTACTGATAAAGAGTGTAAGCCTATTATCTAACTCCCATAGAGCCATTGTATGCTATAAAACTGGAAGAAAGAAAAAATAAGCTTCAAATTTGTCATTTAACGTTCCTAGTACTAGCATCCATGGAATCGTATCAGAAAATAGATAATGCACTTCCTTGTATCAATAGTTTCTATAATGTTCCCTATGTCTCCAAATAAGCATTGGAGAGAGTTAAGTGATGATAAACAACAAGGTTAAACTCCATAACTAATTTCAACTTCAGTGCCAAATATAATATTGAAGCTTTGAAATAGTTTCACAAACTCAAAAACAGCTAGAAAGATACCTTGTCTGCTTCTGCAACATAGGAAGAACTGGGTACCTCAGAAACTCCTACCTGCAAGACAAAGAAACCTAAATTCAAACAAATAAAAAGGAATTTAATTTTCGAACTAAGCTCAATTTTTTTGGTGTTCAGGGGTTTCAACTTTAACTATAACAGTAATAAAATAGGCTCATACGAACAAGAAATGGCGAAAGTTCCTTTTTTTTCCCTCTCACGTTTCTTAGGAAAGAAACAAAGAATTATCCAATTGCAGTTAAAAGAACTCACCCCCATCAAGCCAAAAGACAATCTTTTTCATTAAAATTTCCTTAAAGGAAAAAAACAAGAAAAAAGAAGCAAAATTTCCAAACCTCAGGCGTGTCTTCCAAAGCTTCAGGGGAAGCAAAAAGCTTGGTGGGTGATTGTGAAAGTTGGGAGTTATTGCAGAGCTTCAAGTGGTTGAAAGATAGTGGTGGAGAATGAGAAAGAAAAGTGAACTTTACTTTGGGTGAAGAAGCATTTTGGATCGGTAAAGAAGGAATTAGAGTAGAAGAGATTGATGAAACCGCCATTGCAAATTCCCAGTGTCAACAGTATTCCCTGTGTGTTATCCAAAACCAAAAGCTTTTTACCTTTCGGTTCTTCTGATTTTGATAAGATGTTGCTGGGCCTAAGGGAAAGCCCAAAATAGACCTGATTTGAATAATTCTGTCTATGATGTTCATAAATGAGGTTTATTAAAAATTTCATCAATTTTTACTATTAAAAATTAGTTTAAGTAAAAAAATAACTAGACAACTATATATGATACACCGTATATACTTCATTTTGACGTATATGAACTAGTTTTAAAAAAAAAATTCTTCTTTCTAATTTTTAGATCTTTCCATTCATTACCTGTGAGGCCTTCTTCTTTTAATTTTTTTCATTATACCACCAAATAATCGATAAAAACTCACAAATCTAGATCAGTTAATTGTTCTCGAATAATCGGTATAAATTTTGCGACTTCGAAATGTATCGAAACCTTAAGTAGTAAAAAAAATAAGATATTGCATTTCCAGGATTAAATTTCATATTCCAATGAACCTCATAATCACAATAAAATAGGTTTTTCAAGGATGAGCTTAGCAAAAGAAAAATTAGAATAGGGCTCCATAGGATCTCCTCAAAATCAGACATAAGAGTTTCCTCTCATCCGTCTCAATGAAAGAAGTTTTAAACAAAATGATTAGTTTGTTTTTTATCTAATATACATAAATTAATTTACCTATTTTTTAATAAATAAAAATAAATTACAATTTAACTCTTAATACAACAACTTCTATAATCCATTTTAGTGCAATTGTATTGAAGGAAAAAATATAATAGAATATGGAGCTTAATTACATGTAGTTTAACAACACTTAGCCATGGCTTCCAATCCATCCAAACACCAGGACAAAAACCTTTTATCTAATCCTATAAAATTGTTTGTCTCCAAAAGTTTCAATTTTGGCTTAAGATGTTGTCATGTAAAGATCTAGGAATGGTTTCTTTGTTGCATGCCATTGTGATGTTGCCATTCTTTCTAGCTCTATAAATATGATTTTTTTTACATTTATAAGAAAATATGACAATACAACAGTTTTAACCTTTATCCCATAATGTAAATAAGGGAGTCTCAACCGTTGTTTTAAAAGGGTGTTGAACTCAGTTACGCTTATAATGTATATATATTCGAAATTATTGGAAAAAGGATACCTAGTAAACTATATCATAAAATTATATTTGAAAAATGACATCTTGTAAATTTGGTGTTTTTTTTTTTTTATCCCTAAATTATGGTCTCAAAAAAAGTGGTGAATTACCATTAGTATGTGATGCTACATTTTGATCCAACTTGCCAAAGAAAAGCAATATGAGTTTTAAACGAACCCTCATCAAAAGAGGCTGGTTTTTATATATAATCCCATTGAAAAATTCAAGAGTGTTTTCTGTTTCAGTTTTCAGCTAAAAGATGCATAAACTGCTGTTTTGCTCCACAATATCTTTTTAACTACTCATCAAAGAAACCACTTTCTCCATGTTCTAAAGAAGCTCCCAATTAACACATTTTAAAGACTCTTTTTAACTTCCTCCTTTCTTTTTCCGTTTTGGCCATGCACAAAACTCTCATGAACTTCCTTCTTTTTTTTTTCTGAATTGGGTTCTTCCATTCTTTACAGATTTAAACTCTTCCCCTCTCTTTGTACTTGGTTAATCTATTATGATCAAACTTCATTTAATTTCAGTTCTTCAATGATTCTTGCAAGCTTTAACTTTCTTGCTACTGTTACTTTTTTGAGTTATGCAAAATGACTCTAATGCACACTCCTTTACGCTCCTTTTATTTATTATTCTCACCTCTTTCACACTCTTTCAACTTCACATACTGTAACTACTAGAATTCCAACGACAATATAAATTCTAGATAGCAAACGAAACATGGGATTATCTTGGTTTCTGGTTTTTCTATGCCAAAGCTTTGACAGAATCTAAATTATGGAATACAACTGCTCCTTGGTTACGGTTGTGGTTGTTTTTCTATGCGGTTTTCGAGTCTGTTTTTCACTGACTAGTGAAGTGCATGTGAAGAATTTCATCAGTTGGGATGACATAAAAGTGGATGAACATCAAACAAGGTTGAGTGACTCAAGAGTTAATCATAATCGAAGCCGAGTTATTGTAGTGAATAAGAATGGTGGAGCAGATTCTCTCACTGTTCAAGGAGCAATAGATATGATTCCTGAAAATAATACTCGAAGAGTTAAGATTTATATTCTTCCAGGAATTTACAGGTTTGTATATATAATTTACAGGCCGCACTTTGTTGTTGGATGTCAAGTATGGGACATTGGAATCAATTAAATAACATAGTGGTTGTCCTCAATCTGATAGATGAGAGTGGCAGTTGACAAACTTTAATCATGCTTTTAATTTGATAAATATTTATAATCCATGGAATTGATCATTTTTTACAGGGAGAAAGTAACAGTGCCAAAATGCAAGCCATATATATCCTTTGTTGGGAATGCAGGTCAAATGTCCAACACCATAATTTCTTGGAATGACAAAGCATCTGATAAAGATAGCAATGGAATTAACCTGGGAACATATAGATCAGCATCTGTCACCATTGAATCCGATTACTTTTGTGCAACTGATATCACATTTGAGGTGATAACCTTCTCTTTTTTATTCTTTCAAAGCTAGTGAACAAGTAAAAACTGAATCAATGCTTCACTGCAGAATACAGTAGTTCAAACTCCTGGAGAACCTGGGATGCAAGCTGTGGCCCTTAGGATTTCAGGTGACAAGGCAATGTTCTACAAGGTCAAGGTTGTTGGGACTCAGGACACACTCTTGGATGAAATTGGATCACATTACTTCTACCAGTGCCACATTCAAGGCAGTGTTGACTTCATCTTCGGTAAATCCAGATCACTCTATCAGGTAAAATGTTGGTTTTTCTTTTGAGATTGGCAGTTTCCATTGATAACAATGATGTCAAAGATTCTTTGAAACAGGATTGCGTGATTGAGTCCACTGCTGTAAGGTCTGGTGCAATTGCAGCTCACCGCAGGGATTCACCAGATGATGATACAGGGTTTTCATTTGTAAATTGCAAAATCAATGGAACTGGTAGAATTTACTTGGGAAGAGCTTGGGGAAACTATTCAAGAGCCATCTATTCCAACTGTTACTTTGACAATATCATAAATCCTGCTGGATGGACCGACTGGAATGACCCCTTGAGGCAAAAGTATAATCTCCATTCCTAGAAAAAAAGGTTTGATAAATTGCCTTCCTAAGTTGAATGCAGAAATCTGATATAAATACTTCAATCTTTTTTTTCATATGAAGGACCGTAGTATTTGGGGAATTCCAGTGCCGCGGAACAGGAGCAAATACAACCGGCCGGGTGCCATGGTCGAAGAAATTAAGCTTTGAGGAAGCAAAACCATTTCTGGACATGAAATTTATAGATGGACCACAGTGGCTGAGACTATAATTCTTTCTCAATATTCATTAGGCCAAGCCGTCTCTCCCATATACCTCACCAAACTTCTACATTTTCTCATTTAAAGAACATGGTAGTATTTTCTTTGAAATGTATGTATAGCACATTTCAATGGGGAAAAATGTGTTAATATGCCTTTCCTTAATGTCCCCAATGAAATCAGACTGTTTATATTTCTTTACTAGATGCCCTTTCTTCAAGGGTTAAATTACTTTACCGTAAATATTAAATGGAAAACAATGGCGCTTATAGGCTTTACCAGTAAGCAAGAACAATATAGAGAAAATATGATAATTCTCATTATAAGAGAACACAGAACTGGTGTTACAAGAGTCGAGCAAAGTCCCATGACTAAGACTCTGAGGAAGAACTAACTCCATTTTAGTGGATGCCCTAACCAAAGATCTTCAAATGCAAATCCTATCTCTGATACAAAACAATTACTACAACAAAAACGACAGAATACTAACCTTGTTTCTGTACACCGACCAAGGTTACCACGTCAAGCACAAACGGCAACAACTTTTGCACTATGACTGCATCACTATTTACAGGTCTGAACTTCAACCGAAATCATGTTAGTTAACATTAGTGCCAACATCCCCATTATAAAAATCTGTTGCGCCAGAAGCATTCTAGATTGCTGCTTCCATGAGTTCCATACTTTTAGAGTTCTGCTCCTTGCCATCTTCCACCTCTATTTTGCCTTCCTTGTCATCATCATTATTGTTGATTTCATCATTACCATCCATACCATTTAGTTTATCATGAATGGTACTGGCATCATCAGCATCATCATTTTTTCCATTTTCTGATGGTGGAGGCTTCTTACAATCACTTGCATCCCCATCCTTTTCATCTTTTGATGATGCAGGCTCCTTACAATCAGCGTCTTCTACAAGGTTATCAAAACAGTCCTGAAAAGCTAACTCAGGTTTCTCCCCTTCAGCAATAATTTTGGCAGCAACAGCTTCAACTGGCATTGTACCCCCATCATGCTTGGCATCCATGACAATAGTAGTGGACATGGAAACTTTCGTGTCCATATCTGGGCTAATGACATCAGATATCAAGGAGAGAATATCCGGTCTTGCATCAATATCAATCCAGTGGTCCCCATCCCAATCTCTGGAAATTCTTAGACCTTTCTTGTGTATGTTCATTGATAAATTTTCACCTAACACCAAAAGAACAACCATTTAAGTGGTAAAAGAGGACACACCAATTGGATCACAATAAACAACGAGGAAATGCCACATATTCAGTTCAAAATAAACATACCAGGAAAGTAAACTTGAAAATTATCATCACCACTGCTGTTAACCCCAGTTACAACCCCTTCCCACCAGCCATCACTCCACCATGCATCAACAGAAACCCCAAGCTCCACAGCAAGTTCTTTTTTGGAGCTAGGAGGAGCTGGTCGTACTGTTTGGCGGCCTGAGTACCTCATGCCAAGTTTGTCAGGCATAGCAAGCTTGAAAATTGGGACCCATTCCTACACATGGAGAAGGCATTGGCTTTCATTTCAAAGAGAAGAACAAACACACTTATGAGAAAAGAAAATGAGATTTATTAAAATTGAACCCGTTTTAAAACCTAGAATATCTAAACAGAGATTCAGTCTGCAGCTCTGCAAAGTGATAAAGCAGGTCAAACCATGAACTGGAATCACCGATGTTTTCTGACGAATCTCCTATGGAAATTTGTTCTTTACATTCTATATTATTTGTGGAGATCAAATGATGGGGAAGACAAACCAATACAAGTTTTTTTTTTTTTTTTTTTTGGTCATAACCAGGGTATCTACTGTCGGCAACAGTGACAAATCCTCTCGCCGCGGGTGCTCTCCAAAGACGTAAACGGCTGACCATGAAATGTGCTCCATTCCCATGAGTAGGGATTGAATCCCCGACCATATGGTTAAGAGATGAGGTGAGAAACCACAAACCAGAACAAGTTTTTAAAATGCCTAAAACATACCTCAAGGTTACCATATCCATCTTCATCCTGCACATCATCATATTGGACCTTCATCTGTTTTCTTGATACTTGTAAGACCGTACATCTGAACCAGCAACCTCGGATTCCACTATCCTGGCACAGCAACTCTATCTTTTCATCAACCTTGAAAAGTGATCCATAACAATATTGACTGTCAGCATGCTTGAGGGAGGGCAATCTCTTTCCAGACAAAGCATATTTTATTTTCTTGTATGAAGTTTCATAAGTCACCAAGTGGTTACTAGAAGTCCTGTTATTAGTTCTGGTCCTCTTATTTCCCAGCTTTACATTTGCACCAGCGCTTTGTTCTTCCTCTTCTTCATTTAGGCCATGGCTCATGGATTCAGGCTCAGAGGACAAAGTAGAACTCAAACAAGAGAGAACCGGTTGATCAAAATAGCCACGCAATTTACTCAAATCAAATGGCTTCACTTTATTACTTCTGAACTGCCTAGAGCATACATGCACTCTAGCTAACAAAGCATCAGGGAAAACAGCTGAGCATTTCTCATAGTGCTCACGAGTTAAGACACTTGCAAGACCATCAACACACTCTGCACTAATGACCTGCGAATAAGGAGTGATGAAAACTTCTTTTGGATGAGGATTCCTTACAGGAATGACACCCTTAACCTCTTTAGTATGGTGAAACCACCTCACTTTGACCTTCTTCTGCCCACGTTTGTCCTCGTACATATCCTCCAAGTAAGCAAGATAGTGATTCTCTCCTTTAGCCATGACAAAGACAAAAGATTGAACCTAAGCATCAGATTGAAAAGTAAAAATCAGTCAATAAAAGAACAGATAAAAGATTCGCAACCAATGCATAATGCCTGGTCTCAAAGAGAAATGAAATAATGATATTGTTAAAACCCACAAAGGCCGAAAAGTCCATGCTCCCTTCATCAGGATAAGGATGAGCTAGCATCATATTAAATAATTATGGCCATATGCAACTAACTATATCGAAGCACTTCGAGATTAGCAACTTGTTTTAATTGCACCGATTTTCTTTTCTCATTCTACCAACTAAATTTAAGAAAAAAAGACTGCATTGGCATGTGATTAAAGTTTAGGCAAGCAGATCTATGCATTTCATTACATTTATAGAAATCCAACATCCCAAACCCTTGCCACCTTTCTTTTCTTTACGCGTCGATGCTTACCGCTATTGTGGTCCCACTGCGGCAAAATGCTGGGAAATGTTTCAGGTGTTTACCACATGTCCATGCAGAGCCTGACCACACAATATCTGAACTTTTTCCATTCAAATTTCTTGAAAAATGGCTCTGTAATAAAGAAGTTGGTGTCAGAGAAAATCAAAGAAAGAAAAAGGAACTGAACTAGTAGAAAATCAAGATGAAATACCATATCATCCTGTAGGGCCTTCCGAGCACTAATCTCAATCATTGCACCATCGGGAGATCGCAAAGCTAGCAGTGTGTCATGTTTCGGAGACTCTGTCATTGAAGATATAAAAATATAATTTTCAGAGATATTCAGTGTAGTGTTCTCTTTCCAAGGAGGCATGGGTTCTAAAGGTTAATGACTTGGCCCGGTTTATTGCTTCAACCATAAGTGGTAGGAACAAGTAGACCATTAAAAAATAACTGAAAATAAAATAATTTAATGCCAAGAAAATAACATAATATAAAGCCCAAAAGGTTAGATACATACTACATCGATCTCCCTCAAGATGCTGCTTTGAGAGCATAGATGTAAGCCAATCCACAACCTCCCTTCTTGACCTCCATTTGAAACCAGCATGAATTGAATGCTCAGCACCATATACCTTCACAAACTCCTCGGCAACAATATAAAACATGTGCCTAACACTCCTCTCAGTACCAATAACAGCACGGATAGATTCCCCAGCGGAATCCTTCAAGAAATAGTGAACAACACGATTACCACGCTCCTGTGAAACAAATTCCTCCTTCCACTCGACAAAACAATGGCCATTTCCAGACATTTTGACATAAAGCACCAAGAGGAGATTTATGATACAGAATCTGCTTAACTACTATTCACATAGCTAAAGTTGAAAAAAAAAATTGGATAAAGGATTCTGACAAAGGTAAATTAGCTGCCAAAGAGGCAACCACCATACAATCGTACAGAAACAGCTTGAATATGGCAATCAAGCTTATTCTTTTAAAAGGATCCCTCTAAGCAAAGCAAAAAAAAAAGAGAGAGGAATGACTAGGTAAGAAGAATAAGAGCTAGGTATCTCACAAAACAGACTAAAATTCACAGATACTAAATGTTTGACTATCTATTAATCTAAAAGATCAGCAACTACAACTACCAGGCAACAGATTCCTCAAATAAGGAATGGTTGAATAGAAAATACCCAGCTGACTTGGCCACCTTCAAAATGAACAATAGAGAAGCTTTTTGCATTCAATTAAAGCTACAAATAACTGATACTAACCCCCAAAGATGCCACCATGAATCTCCAGCTGAATTTTTCAAAAAATTGTACCAAAGGAGAGAGGGGAAATAGAAAAAACTGACCAGAACTCAGAAAAAGCTAAGCCTTGAAGATCTGCAAGTAGATCAGAGAGAAACCGGAGAAAACTAAAGTCCAAGCTTGAAAGAACCAAAAAGGGCCGACATATGGCTTTGACTGACTGAACTAAGAGAATCATCAAGAAGAAAAGGCAAATGGGCACTTTCCTTTACACCTAAACATGCAGTATTTAGCATCAAAGCAGGATCCTTTTGGGAAAATTCAGGTTTTTTCAAGGGTTCAAGAAAAAGGTGAAAGCTGAAGACTTTGTCTTTGTTTTGATGTAAGGAACAAGAGAAAGTGAAGGAAAAGAGAGATGACAAAAGCAGATGGGGAAAGCAGTGAAAAAAGGGAGCCAACAAAGGACATTTTGAAGGGTAGTTTGGAAGTTGCAGAGGTTTGGCATGCAGCTGCTGATGATAGATGAAAAACCAGAAAAATGGTAGGAGAAGAACAGCAAAAATATATTATTAAAAATAAATGAAAGAAACAATATTTTGTAGCTTTGTAAATTGGGGCTGAGTCCATCACCCATTTTGATAGGCCTTTTAGGTCCATGGGCCCTCAGAATATCATGTTTTTTCTGACATTACTACAGTTCGGACATAGTGGGGTTTTTCCCCCTTCTCTTTTATGTTTTGTAATAATTCCAAAATGCCTCGGTTTCATTATCACCATTGTCAAATAAGAAATTAGTATTGGTGACTGAATTTTCAAAATGATCTGTGGGTGTGAAAAGATGATTGCTATGACTTTCAATTTCCCATTTTTCTCCACTTTTGTTTGCTTCAACAAAGTCAAAAGCAAATGATATATATCTCTAATATCTGGATTTGTTAAAATCCCCATATAATGAATTTTTTAAATATTTCTCATTCCACATGCATTGAATTCTCTAATGACCTCTTTTTTAGTGCTAGGGAAGCTACTATTACAAGCTTCTTTAAACTGTAACAGATACAAAAACTAGTGAGCTTGGAGGGTGTTCTATAGTTGAAGCAAATGTTTTCCCCTTTCCAATGTATGCACTCATTCATCACCACGTCCATTGATTAACAATTCAAGCTCTTAACAAAAGGTGCTAAGTTCTAACTGAAATAAAAAATTAACTGGGAATCACACCATTTTTGCATTAAAAAACAAGAATATTTTTTTATTAAGTAGTTGGGTTGTTGTTACTTGTAGTGTTCTACAAAATTAATGCTAGCACCGTGTATTCAATGGGAATGGTGTTGGTCCCCAATAGCTGATTGATGATTATCACATGGAAAGTCAGTGACTCCCATGACCATTATTTTTGTGAATAGAAACTTGTAAAAGCATACCCTAACCCAAATAACCATTTATGGAATCATTTGTAGCATTTTTTTCAAATATTTCGTAGATTACCTAATTCTGTATTGGCTTGGTTTCACTTTGCTTCTTTGTTTAGAGACTTAATGGGGGATACCTACTAACCTTATATTTAAAACACAGATCAAGAAAGTTTTGGTGAGAAAAAGGGGGAAACTATAAAACCCTCTCTTTAAGTTCATTAAAAAAATAAACGAATTTATGGCTTTTTTTTGGCAGATATGCATGCATTTTATCTCTATTTAGCAACTACAAGATGGTGCATTATTTGTTTACACTCAACTACAAGAAATCATACAAGACACTCATGTGTTTGGAGTTTCTTGAAGCATATATCTTTCTCTCTCAATCTATGCCTTAATTCACTGTCTTGGTCTCCTTAAACATGATTTTTTAATAAATTCGGAGAAGTTTATATTACCTTAAACTTGAGACTAATTTATATCCGCCAAATTACAAATTTAACATGTCTTTTATTATCAAAGTGAAACCTAAAAATAAGTTTTTTTTTTTTGTGCATAAACTGCATTAAATAATATTAAGTTGAGATAAAACATTGGAACTAAATTATTAATTTGAGGTGAAATGAAAAATCATAATATTTTTAGAATTGATTCACAATTGAACCAATCAAATCAAATCATTATCGGTTGGTTGCTAATTTAACTACTCCAATTTCAACAACTTTGAAAAAAAAATTATTTTTTTGGCAAAAAAAAATTATCCTTAATAGAATTTCCTACAAAATAGTATAAGCATAATATCTATAACTTTATATGGGTGTCCTTTGATAGAAAAAAAAAAAGGTGAAAAAGATAGAAGAAGAAAAATTAGAGTATATATTCATCCCCGTAGTCATAGATGCATGCTGCTAGTTCTTTTATCTCTGTGGCGTGGCGTTGCTCTTCGTTTTTGGAGCCACTTTAACCCTGACGAATGCCACGGCCATGGTTCAGCAATAGTTGTAAGAGAAATTGAGATTGTGAGGGAGGGACTGAGGACAAACCATCAGAATCTTGTTGTTAAGAGAGAGAAAAGAGTAATAAAGAAAAGGCCTGGGAATCCTAACGTGGGAAATGCTACATATGGCTTCTAACTGTCCGCATGGAATATCAACTGATTTTCTCAAGGGAGGTGGAGCCAAGTGAATATCTCTTCCATGATCACACCACCTGAGCATTTATGTAGTTTCACGCTGTTCTTGGAGGTACAAAACTTGCAGGACCAAAGTTTGTAGTAGCTACCAATGTGTCTGGGCTTTTTTGAGCAGCACACTTCACGTTTGTATCACAAAGCTTCTTTTTGGATGCCCAGTTAGACTCCAATGAAAGCAGGTTTGTTGTTGATTTTGGTGCATGAGAGTCAGTCAAAGTTTACTAGGACTACCTATACTATTATATAAAGTTGGTTTTAGTTTTCTAACATATTAAAATTTTATTTTTAAGTTAATCAAAAAAAACCACAAAAAAATAATTAATGTATTTTAAATTAGGGTAACCTACATCCATAATCACTCTAAAATAGGGTCTATCTTATTTTAGTTATTCTATTTTTTAATTTGATCACTATAAATAAAATATTTGTATGAATTAGTCACTTGTAGTTAAAATTTCCATTTTCTTTTAACAGATTACTGACATGGCACATTAGCCCATTAAATGATTGACATGTGACATTTTTTTAATTGACTTTTAACTAAAATTTAAAGATCTCTTTATAAACTCTAGTCAACAAAAAAAAAGCCATGTACAATTACTTTTAACAATAGTGATTGACTTGCACAATTATATTATTTTATAGTGACTAAATTTAAAAAAATTAATGTGATTAAAATAGGATATTTATTTTAGAGTGACAATTATTTTATATAGTTTACTCTTTAAATTATTGTGTTGCCGAAAAAAAAGACTCTACAATTATTTTTCAACCATACAATAATTCAAAAATGCATGAACTTTTAAATTATTAGAAGTCGTGACTTTCACATTTTAAAAGGTTTATAAATAAAATTTTAAAATTAAATTGTTATATTTAAACTAATTACATAAATAAATAATATTTTTATAAATTTATAAATTCGATAATTACACAAAATATTAAATTATATGTTTAGTAAGTAATGTGATGTAAAAATATTTTATAAATTAAAAAGATTATAACTCTAAATATAAACTTAAAAAAGCATAACAAACTTCAATAGAAAATATTATTAAGAATAATATAAAATTATTAGTAATAGATTAATATTTGACAAAAAAATTCTAAAATTAAATATTTAAATTATTTTATTTTTATTTTTCAATCATGTTATTTTTGAAATGTTGTAAATTTTGTAACATTTAAAAAAATAAGTATACTACATTTTAATTAATACAAACAATGGAACTAAATGACACAGGAAAAGAAATTAATATAATATATTAAAAGCTATTTGATGTGGACAGCTTCAGTATATGACATGTGGCATTCCATTCCGTTTTAAATGCCAGCTTTATGGAATTACCAATGGAACTATGCCATTTAATTATTTCTTTATTTGTTTATGTACATATTTCGTATATATTTGTATTAATTTACATGCAATTACATTAAAATTTTGAAATAAATACATACTTAAATATTTATTTTTAAAATTAATAATATATATCTTTACAATCTATTCGTATTTATATGAATTTTATTTTAATCATTTTATTTGCCAACAGTTATAAAGATTAAAATTTATTTTAATAAATATATATAATAAATTTGAGTTTCACACAAGATAAAAATTTAATTTATTTACATATTTAGTTTTTTTAACACGCTATAACTAGAGGTGATCATGGGCGGGCGGGTTCAGTCGGATCCAGATAAAATTTTAGGCCGATCTACTCGGCTTAGCCCGGTCTGAAATAAAATTACTAAACCCGAGCCCCGCCTGGCTCGACCCATATTAAATTTTTTTATTTATTTCATTAAATAAAAAATTTTAAAAATATAATAAATCAAATATATTTAAAAACATAAAAATAAATATTAAAACAAATAAAAATAATACTAAAACAATTGTTAAAACAATACATAAATTGACAATGTAATAAAAAAATAGTTATATTAAAATTTAAAATGATTAAAAATAAAATAAAAAAATATTAATATATAATTCGGGCCGGGCCTGGCCAAGCCCGGGCCAAAAACTCTTACCCGAGAAAACGGGCCTCATTTTTTTACCCAAATCTATTTTTCGAGCCTATATTTTTACTCAAATCCTCTTATTTTTCGGGCAGACTTTCGAGTCGAACTGGACCGCCCAGCCCATGATCAGCTCTAGCTATAACTCTAAATACATATTTTATTACTGATTTTAATTTTTTCTATTTTTAATTTCATATCCAAAGAAAGGCTAATGATTAGATATATTGAATCAATGGCATTGCCACTTGGCATCCAATGTAAGGGCTAAGCCCATGTAATATTTGAGCCTTGCTTCCTTGATTCTTCGGAACCAATCAATACCCCGCACGAAAAATAAAAATAGAAAAATCAAATCTCTCCCTCTCCCACTTGGGTCAAATTTGCATATTTTAATTTTACATATTTCGAGTAAAATTCTAAATTTCTCTTCTCCTTACAAAAACACACATTTTAATACATACAAAAAATTAGATTTCGGGTCATGAAGTTTTTTTCAACTTTCTCAACATGAAATATATAAAAAAAAATATTTTTAAAAAATCAAGTCAATAATGAAAGCGGAGTTAAAAGGACTGGCAGGGACTCGACCACCTTGAAATGAAATTTTTACTTAAAAAATTATAAAGATATAGACTATAAAAATGATAAAATTTCACTTTTACTATCGTAAAGATATATAATTTAATTTCAGCCCCTAAAACTTTTCTGACTTCGCTTATGATCAATAACTTAAATCTAAATAATTCGTTTCCAAGAACTTAAGATTTCAAAGTTTCCTAAACCTCAATATTACCAATCAAGATAAGATATAATTGATTAGTTAAATCAAGATTTTAACTATTTATATTAATTAATGATATTGAAAATAAAGGTATAAATTATATTAAATTAAAATATAAACGAAACACAGGGAGTAAAACAGAATTTAACCATCTCTAACCTTTGCTTTAATAAAAAAAAATGTGTGATCCAAAAAATAATAATAAAAAGTTAAAAGCCAACCCCCTCAAAGGCTCAACTTTCCCGAAGAAAACCAAAAGGCAGAAAACAATTTGAACTGATCATTGCTATGATGATGATATAAGCCAAAGTGGGTCTGTTTCATTTGTTGTTTCGAGCTGCATATTGAAGATTAACGATGGCGGGAATAGCAATATTACTAGATCTATACAAGAAAAAACCAAGCTTTTGTTCTCCACAAAGCTTCCACTCTTCTGGGTTATTCTCTGCCTCCGCTGCCGCCGCATCGGCCGCCGCTACCGTCGCTGCTGGAACCCCTTTTGCCTCCAGGTTTCTTTTTGGGTATGTTTATATCAAGGTTTATGTTTACTTCGTTGTTAATGGTAATTTGCCTAAGTTTATGGCTTTTGATGGTATTTCGGCAGCTATATTTACTGTAAATCAGTGTTCATGTTATTTGTGTATGTGGATGCAATGGCTGAACTTGATTTTGGTATTGCTCAGTGAGCAGTGCTGATTGGATTGGATTGGATAATGTGTATTGCTTGTGTTTGATTTGATTTTGATTTGTCCAGGATCGGGTTTATGTTAGAGTGGTTTCAATAGTTTCAAATTTTGCCTTCTATCACTACATTAGGCAATTGGGTTTGGTTTTGAGGGCTAAGTACTGATTGTTTAGTTAATTATTGTAGAAAAATTTTCCTTTCGTTTGCTCATGGAGTTGACCAGGGTTTCTTCATGTTTACATTATGGCTTAATAATTAATAACAATCTATTACTAGCTTAGGATGATGATTTGGGTAAATGGTTTGACAGTAGAATTAGAAAATTTATAATATTTAATCCATAGTGATTGTGATGCAGTTATCCCAAGGTTTCACATTGTGATGCTGGTGCTGTACTGCCTGAACATTACATTTCAAATACCCAAAGATCATCTGAAGATTTCTTTAAGAATGATGCTCTCAAATACAGTGTGAAGGAGTATAAGATTGAGCTGAAGCCTCTGTTTTCTGCTTTTGAATTGAGGCCATTTGCTTTGACAACCTTGAGGTCATTTCTGTTGTTCTATTTGCCTCTATTGGAGCCTTCACTAAACATAGAAGAGGATGAGGAGGACTTCCCGCAAGACTCTCCAGAGGAGCGCCGTGTTGATTTAGTTGTTCCCTTAAAAAAATCAGTGAAGCAAATAATTCGTGAGGTGAGTTCTGCCATTTGCCAGTTTCTCCATATGTTCTTCTGCCTGTCTCTATTGTTTAGATTATGAAATTCTGATATGCCTTTTCAATGAGAGTCAAGCAAAAATTCTAATATTTGTATAATTCATCTCTGTAAGCAGTTAATATAGATAACAGTTTATGAAGTTAACTAATTTAGATGCTAATTAGATTCATATCTGCACATGATTTGTGTTCATTAAATCTTAGCTCCAATCCGTTGATATGTCCATATTTGTTGCGCTTCGCTCTGCTATTGAGACAATCCTTTGCTATTTAAGGAACAGCTTTAACTTTACTATGTTTTATGCCTTCTCAGACCACTGTTGTAACTACAAGACGGATTCTTGAAAGACTTGCTGTTATCTATGTTTCACAACGCATGGCGTGGAAACTCCTTAAAGGTACTTTATGTTTTCACAGTCATGGTGATGAATAAGTGGTTGTACTTTAAGTTACCGGTGAATGTCAAAAGGGAACAACGCATTTAGTATTATTACTGTAAGCTATTGATGAGTTTGGTCAACATATGCAGATGTCCCAAAATCAGCTGTCAGAAAATCCCAAAGGGGAATGCCTGCAACAGTGTATTTCTTCAGAGTTAGCAGAACAACTTTCAGAGGTCGAAACTATTATCAATATGTATACTCCGTTAGTAAATAGTTGCTTTAGCTTTCTTACATCCTTGTCTTTTTCCCAATGTTTATTCAGGTCACCTTCTTGGAGTCACGGCTGCATGGATTGTCCAAACCGGTATTGAAATCTACCGAAGCTTTTCTCGCATAACGAACTCTGATGAGAGTAATGAGGCCAATGTAACAGTTCGAGCTAAACTTCTTGGAAAGAAGATTTCTGGTATTACCATCAGGTGTGGAGCATCATTGATTTTTGCTTCCATAGGAGCTGGGATTTGTGCTACTCTTTTCCGCCCGTCAGTTGGTCAGTGGATTGGTAAGTTACTAACCTATATGCATCAATTTACACTGTACTACATAATATAGCCAATAATTACCTGTTATTGACATACCGAATCGGTGTGTGAGTTTAACCGCCATACAGCGGCATCATTTAAGCTCTGAAATTTTTTTTCTACAGGCTGTGCTGCCGGAGACTTGGCCGGGCCCATCATAGTATCAGTTTGCCTTGAGAAAGTTTTTCATGTGGACCTATAGAGCATTTTATAGTACTCAACTACTTCAAATTTCAAATTTGTAGTTAGCAGCTTAGTTTAATGAAATTTTACCAATAAGAACACTCTATCATTGTAGTTTTTCTGAAACAGAAATGCTTCTCAAGCTGCTGATATGAATTTTCCACTTTTTGGGAAATCCTTTTTTTTTCTTGGGATTTTTACCAATTAACTTTTCAATGTATTAGATGAACAGATGTTTTCTCCTACCCTTCTGACAGCATTGTATAATTCCTCTTAGTACATGGATCATGAATGAGATTTAGTCCATCAATATTTATTGGTCAGATAAACTTTGAGAAATCAGGCCAAAAAGTTGAATATACTTTCAAGTGTCCCAGATCATTACTACAGCGATCACCCCAACACCTAACAAGACAGACAAAAACTTGTGATGGGGTCTGTCAACTGAAACCATCTTCTGGGGTGCGTAGCCTTTAGCCAGCAGATGGTTTATCGATACGTAGATGAACACTCCACAGGCTAACCCCATTGATATGGCAAAGATCCAGTCTGCTACAGCACCCTGAGTTGTGGCATCTATTACGATCCCAATGGCTACCCCAACAGGACTTGAAATGGCAAATGCAAATGCATAGGCGATGCACGACAACAATGGACGATCCGGGATCATTCGGAGCAGTGCTATCCCCATTGCGATCGCCGCAAATATCTTGTGCAAGGAGATTGTCCACAAGGCTTTCCAAGCATCAGCTTCAGTTTCTGCAACTCCAATTGCTATGCCCTCAAAGACTGAATGGAAGCACAATGCAATGATCAACAGAACACTATCCCCGAAAGAACTTGCAGATGTGAGAGATGAAGACTGCGCACATTTTGTATCAGTGCCATTACCAACCTAGAAGACGCACAAAATGCTCTAAAGTATAAACATAAATCAGTTCTAAAAAGTGGAATAGTTGTTCAGGCTATTTAGCTTACTGGCGGATCGCCTTGACCATGAGGATTCGTTTTGCTCTGCTCAGCCCCTGTAATTCATTTCAGAGAGTAAATTATGAGGTAAGAAAATGAATTGTCCCCACTTTAGGGCTCTTGGTATCTACTTTCGATTTTATTCAAACAATAGAAGTGAAACAATTAGTAAAATTACAACGTTCCAAGTCTATGGCTGTCTAAGGTAACCTGTTTCTATTATTGGAGGTAGGGTTGATTCCATTTCTTTTAAGGTTATATTTCCCCATTGTATATGTCCATATGCAAAAGGGTTGACAATACAGCAAATTATATCAACGAAATATTCTACTATGAATAGAGTAATATGTTGCAGTAATATCAATTTCAATAGATATAAATAGTGATTTTAATCCATTAGTGCTAGTAACTTTTGGCTGAAAAAACTAGTAGAACATTAAATATTATAAAGAACTTCCCACAACTACTTCTAACTATCAAAAAGTTGCAAAGTTTACAAGCAAACTCTATTGCCTTAGTCCTAAAGTATTACCCAAACAGAAATCCCAGACTTTGAAAGCAACCAAAATGGTTGCTCATCTTTTCCGATGCCTTTTTTTATCTGACAAATTAATCAAACAAGACAAGACATGTGAAGTTTTCTTGTCTCACTTAACAGATATTATTTATACTTAATATAGATTATTTATTACGTGGGTCCTGAATTAACTTTGGATTCATCGTCTTCTATCCCATGAACTGGAATTCCAAACGAAGCTGGATCTCTTCTCAATTTCCCATAATTTCTCCAATTCTTAAACAAACATTACGACAACGCAAAAATTTAAAATTCATGAAAGAGAATAATATGAAAACGTTTGCTTACCTTGAAGCTCCAAATCACCATTGTTACATGAATTCTTCCCTTTCCCGTACACATAAGAGATCACACAATCAGCTAGCATAGTCAACAAATATCCAGCACATGCCAACATAAAGGCGAAAGGGTATTCTTTACTCGTCAAGTCTTCAAAAGTTTCATTCGCATCACTCAAGAAATGCATCATGGCTGTCCCAAGAAAAACCCCACCGGCGAACTGTGTTCCCAGCACCAAAAAACCCTGGTTCCACTTTAGAAAATAGGGTGACACACCACCTACGAACGTCCCTACAAACACTAGAATCAAGCACCATACCTTGACCAAAATCAAGGATTTGGATCGTAGGTCATAAGGTTCATTCCTTTCACCTGCCTTGTCATCATCATCATCAGCGTCAGCATGACTGCCCCCGTGGCAGGTGACAGAGATGAAAAGAGAGAGGCAGAGAAAGAAGTAAAAGAGAAAACGTGAGAGCTTCATTGAGAGACTGTGTTTGAGTTCAGTTTTGTACGGTTATATAGAAACTAAAAAGAGATGGATAAAAGGGAGGGTTTTCTCATTGTTGTACTGCAAAATACAACGGGAAGTACGGGGACGTAGTTGACGTAACGAGGGGTAAACTAAACTAGCCACTAAATTATGAGTTTTTTTCATTTAATTAAAAAAAATTATAATTTTATTTAAGTTACTAAACTATTCAAAAAATTTATTTATGTTGCTGGACTGTTAATTTTTTTTTAATTCAACCAGTGAATTTTAGGCGATGATTCAACTATTATTATAATGAATCTATATTTATCAACAAGTAAAAGAATAAATATTAAATCCATATCGATTTGACGATTAGTGTTGAATATTAGAAAAAAATTGTTTCAATTTTAGTTAACAAATTCATTATGTTTAAAGCTATTTCATAAAAAAATTAACTATAAAATAGAAGGAAAAAGAAAATTTTCAATTGTAGGAAGTGCAAAAAAAACCATATAACATCTATTTTAATAATTTATTAATTTAAATAAAATATTTAAATAATTCAATAATCAAATTATAGTTTTCTTTAGTGAAGTGATAAAACGAAAATTACCTATTAATGACTAATGGTAATAATCAATAATGGCAATAAAACAACACAATGCTCTTTTCTAGATATATTTTCACAGTGGATTTGTCAGTAATCTAGGATAATCCATCATTGATGATCGTAACTCATGTAATGGGAAGTAGAAATTTGAATTAAGAAGCAAAATAAGTAAAAAGGAAAGGATCAGCAATGGAATATTTGATATTTATAATTTGGAATTATTGGCGTAATGGTAAAAGATTAAAAGAAATGATGGCGTGCCGTTGGCTGTGGAAGGAAAGCAACATGATCCGTTCTGATTAAAAACACACAAGTCAATCAAAGTCAAGTAGGATCCACCTTTCCAATTTGCTTTGCCGTGAAGTCGGGTCCGACCGCGTAGACTTCACCGTTCATACTTCGAAGTCGTTGGCTAAAAGTGATGTGTGAACCAACCATAGGACGGCCATTTGCATCAATATGTCAATCCCTCAACTTAGGATGCGTAGAAAAGTACAAGTAGAATGATAAGTTAAAAAACTAAATTAAATATGTATTTTACAAGGCTTTCGTATTTTTTTATTTTTCTTTTATTTTCTAACTCTATAAAGAAAATAACTTAATAATAAATTTAACCACTAACATTTACATATTTTTCAAAATAACCTTAATTATATTTTTAAATCTTTTTTACTATCAACATTTGTTTTTTTTTCAATAACTTTTTTAACAATTTTAATGAAAATACCATTAAAAAGTTAACAAAAATGATGTAAAATTTCATGTGTAATATTTTAATTAGATGTAATTTATTAGTTAAATAATCCAATAAGATAATTACATGTAAAAAATAGTAAAATAAATAAATAATACATTAAATTAAAAAATAAGCGTTTAACTCAATAGAAAAACTTCTTAATAAACAAAGGTACAAAAATTAAAACCTTAAACTTATTCATTAAATCTGTTAAAATATGTAATTTGAACAAAAAAAATCAAAAGTTAATGGCAAAAAAGAACTCAAAAATACAATTAAGACTATTTTGACAAAACATGCAAACACTAGTAGCCAAATTTATCATTAAACCAAAAAAATTACCTTATCCTTTCCCTTTTTTCCTAACAAGCATACAAATGAATTTATATAATAATTTTGTTCCTTTTTTTTCTTCTTCTTTTCAATTTTTTCTACCCTACCAAGCAAATCCTTTGAGATAGAATAACAGAATATTGCAAGAAAGAATACCCTTAAAATCAGCTGTGGCGTGGAAGCTTGCCTACATCTCGGCAAAAAGAAGAGAGAAAAAAATAGTCCTTTGGTCAGACATTTAAATGATGCAGTTCATCAATTTAATTTATGATCTTCATCAGAAAATGGCTTCTTTACTGGCAAAATTGGAGGGGTGGAAACTAGATTGTCTTTCACATTCTTCGGATTCATCCTGCAGAATGATTTCTGAAAATCCAGAACCATCAACTATACATAACTCCATCCTATGATTTCTGAAATCCACAATCATCGACTATACATGATCCTCTCCTCATCTCCACCAGAAACGACCTTGCTGCCTTTGTCCTTGCATTCGCCTGTCCCATCATTCATTACTCCAAATCAAAATGTTTTCAACAATATTTTAATATGAATCAGATTAGCAACTATTGATGTTATAATCAACTGTACAAATGGCGTATTTGGGTCAGATTTGACATGACAACGCACAAAGGGAAGAAAACACTTCACCTCTGATACTCTTTAGAACGCTCAAGAAACTCTTTCGCAACATCTTTTCTTTCATAAGATTGCAAGACTTGTCTGATATCAGCTGGACTATTGCGCGCCACATCTGTAGACAGCCAAAACAGATGGTACTACAATCAACAAAAGAACATAGACCCTAACAATTATATTAGTTGGGCACATGTCATGTAAAATTCGAACCAAGACAACAAGGAAAGGGAAAAAACAACAAAAGACTCACATTCAAGAAACGGAATAAGATCCAAAAGTGCTGTATCATCTGCCTCAAGTTTGTACGGCTTAATAGGGACACAGTTTTCTGGTTGAAGGCTGGATTCAAACGCATGAGCACTCACATACAATATCTTGGCTGGATCCCTGTTAAGCTTTGAAAGATCCTGCCAACAGGAACTATTTGTTACAACTGTCTCATACATTAACAAGAATAATGCACTTATTCTAGCAGAAAAACAGAAGGGAAACCCAAAATAGAAGTGCTTCAAAGGAAAGTGATTAACTTTAACATACTCTATAGTGCTTGCCATCCTGATATTTAGTAGCACCCCTTGATAGCCTATATCGTATATAATGGTTAGGGTCCAGCCTCTCGCAAACAGGATCCACATACTACCCAAGTCAAAACAAACAAATAAGTAAATTAAGGCAACATCGGTTGTCAAATACTTATATATATTGAATGGTTGTCACAATGACAAAATATCAAATTACCATATTCATCTGGTCAGAATAGACAACAATTTCATAAAACTTTGCCATATGTTCCAAAAAAGCATCAACTCCAGGTCTTTTGAAGGTACGCCAGCCTCTCTCTCGCTTTGCCAACCAAAAAGGGAAAGAAGAAAGAAAAAGAATAACAAACAATTTAACATGAGCTTCAATAATAAAAAATACCGGATAAATAGTTCAAAATTTATAAAGGAAAGCGGAAATTAGTTTATG
Source organism: Gossypium arboreum (assembly GCF_025698485.1). Lineage (NCBI taxonomy): Eukaryota > Viridiplantae > Streptophyta > Magnoliopsida > Malvales > Malvaceae > Gossypium > Gossypium arboreum. Next base: position 108,776,584 of record NC_069070.1, on the reverse strand, counting down.
TGAAAACTCATACCTTCCAATCTGTATAAAGTAATGTCTCATTCAGATCTAGGACAAGTGTGAAAACATGTTGTTCTTGGGGATGCAAATCAGGAAGAAGCTTATCTGAGGTTGGTTCAGTAAATTCCTGCAATCCGAGATAAAGTGAAAAAATAGAAAAAACAAAAATGCTAATATAAAGAAAAAAAAAAACAAAAGATAGGCAGGCAATACTGAAAAACCAGAAACTAGAGCAATAAGAATGGCACTCACCATCACATGTTCTTCCACCATCTTCCTGAGATCCAGGTAAGATTCAAGTGCTTTAGCTGGAACTGGAATGTTACAAGAGAAGAAGCCATGAGAAAATGGGGGTGGAAGCAGAACATGTAAACAAGTCACTCTTAAATAAGTTGACAGAAAGCAATGGTTCCTCCCCCCCCCCCTTTTTTTTTGCTGGCTTAACAAATCCTTTTGTAATGAAGTTGCCCAATTTCTCTAAAAGACACTAAACTAGAACCGCTTATCCAAATGCAAACTTAGCTCACTGTGATGCAAATGGTCAATGTATAGAATAAAGAGTGGAGATTGTAGCTATGAATAAAAAAAAGAAATAAGGAGAAATAAGAGATCCAGAAACGAAGTAAGGTCATCACCTGTCATTGCAGCAGAGTAGAGCATGCCTCTATATTTCTGAAAAATAAAACGGAAAACAAAACATAACTACTTACATTTCTGATTCTTTCATAGGACCAATTTAACAATGACTGTATCACATTATTAATTCTTAGCTAAGGCATCACACGTGTGCATTCAAATGCATAAGGGCATTAACATACATGATTGCATAACTGATATTGATGCATTCATCATAGCATTACAGCCATTAATCATACAGGAATCAGTTAGGAAGCTCTATGATGGACAGGTTTTATGTGATTTTGAACTGATATGAGCAGCTAAATCACTTTCCTATAGACTGTAAAAGAAATTATAGAAAAATTTACCAACAACTTGAACAGCAATGCAGCTAGCATTACTGCCATCCAACCACATCATAACACATTAATCTCATATGAATGAGAATCAATTTATACCCAAATCAACTATACGTCTTAAACAATTTGAACATCACTCAATCAAACAACTAAAGTCAAAAAGAGAAATTCTTTTTAAAAAAAATCCAAACGAACTAAAACTTACTTCAACAGCAGCTGCATCTTCACTAGGAGTATAACTCGCTGCAGCCCGCAATGACTTTGCCTTCTGCTCTACTTCCTCATATGAACACACTGCAAATCAAATTTATTAAAAAATTAAACATTTTTAAACATATAAAAACCCACATTTTAAATAAGATTTTTAAATAAGACTTACTGTAAGAGAGATAACCAGCATAGCCAATAGCACCAGTTACAGTTGCGAGAAGTCCGTACTTGAGAAAGGTCCAGGATTTCCTTTCCGAAACCTGCGTGGAAGCTTCTGGCGCTGGTGGAGGAGGAGTAGGAGGTGCCGGGTTGTCGGAGAGAATGGATTGTGAAGGAATGATCGTTTCTTTAGAAGGATTTGAAGAGGAGGAGGAGGAGGAAGAAACCACTCCTGAACTTAAAACCCTTCGGTAAATGATCTTAGAACTGCAATCATTTGAAACTATTCGGGATCTAAGAACAATTGAAGACATTTTGATTGAGGTTTTGATTTGGTGGTAGTTCTGTCTGATGGAGTTCTAGTTATTTTCTAGGGCTTTACAGATGGAAAGTGTGAATCAGATGCTGAGATTTTATTAGGGGTGTTTGGAAGTCGGTTTTGCCTAGTTTCCATTCCCTGGAATGGGAATAAGCTGACTTTTTTTTTTGGGGGCTAAACTTTATAAAAGTTCACCCAATTACTATTGTTTTGGTCACTTAAAGTTTAATATTTACTGTTTTAGTAATAGTTATGGACATTGTAGAAATTTAATATTTTAATCACTTGTCCTATAAATCATTAACAGAATACCAATATGATTTTTTTATTGGCATAATAATAAATTTAATTCTCTAATATTTATAAATTCTACTAATTTGATTATAATTCTAAAAATAAATAAATTTCTCTAATATTTATAAATTCTATCAATTTAGTTCTAATTCTAAAAATAAATAAATTTAACTCTCAACGTTACACATTCTGTCAAATTTTAATTTTGATTCTAAAAAGATTTAAATTTAAAATTGTAACACCCCTATCCCGTAACCGTTGTCGGAATAGGAAAAGGGTATTACCAGACTTGTAACTCATGTCAGAACAGTAAAATTTTAAACTTTTTCTTGAAATAAAGATCATTCATTTAGATAAATGCTAAATACAGCCAGGGATAAAATTAAACTTCTATAAGTACACATTCAAAAGATGCCATTTTCGCATGGCTTATATACATTAACCAGAATATTATTCCGCTATTAGTCTATTCTATACATGCCATAAAATAATCCAAAACATAGCAGTACCAAACAGTGGATAGTGATAGTGTGACGAGTTGTTGACGATCCCCGAGCAAAGGCCAAATTTGATAATCTATAAAACAGAAAAACATAACAACAGAGTAAACTTTCAAGGCTTAGTAAGTCTTAAGTAAAACAATTAACTTTGCTGGATTAAATACATTTATAACTTACACAAAATCCAAGTGAAGTCTCGGTGGGCTTAATAAGCCTACACAAGTACATAATACATACTTGGCCAACTTAATGTGCTGAACATCCGTAATTCTTGATTTATTACTAAGTCGCTTAAGATTAGGCCTTACACAAATCACGTTTTGAAATGTCAAGATATATCACCATTCGGTCAAATAGATTAAACCCTATGTATGCACATGTAATTCATCTATTTCATCCCAATTTAAGAGTATATACCCCTTCGCATTTATAAACATCAATGCTACTTTTAGTTTAATCAGTCGAACTAAAACATAACACTATAATCACATTAGGTTTCCATATTTGGAAGCACATATTCATGTTTTCATCTTACATAAACAATTTGATAGAGTCAATACTCGTTGAATATAACTTATAACCATCTCATAAGTGATTCCCCAAGTACATTTGTAATACAAACGAAATCGAGTTCACATAGCAAGTAAGTATCACTTACCATATACTTAACCTTTGTACACTTACCGTTTCCATAGTTACGAATTACCAATTCAATCTTTCAAAACCTCTAACCACTTAATCATATGCATTCATTTTGTGCACATACATAAATGTATATATGTATTTAGGAGCTTAGTTCTTTAGTTCATATTCACATTAATATTTCAAATAATCAAATCATGACAAGTATTAAAGTTTCATATACGTATATAAAGAACCAAACATATTCCTTATCACATATACATAAATGACCAAACGCAATCCATAAACTTGTATTTGCACATCCTGCCGAATACAACTCAAATTAGTAAATTTTTATGAAACTAATTAAATCCTTATCTTAAAATATACAAATGGACTTCGGTTTGAAATAATTCAAGGCACTTAGCCATAGTCTGCTAGGTTTAAATGAAAATCCGAATCCAGTTACCAGTACCAAGCCTGCGGGACTTTAAGCCCGGATATATCATCATAGTTAATTCACAAAGTTGTATACACATCAATTCACATACCTTCGATCTTTCCAACACGGGAACACATTAATAAGGTATCACTTCATTCGAACTTATTCGTATCTCAATATAGCTAGTCTCATTTCACAAGAGCCATTAGGCCACATCACATAGTCAGCGAGTCTTAACCCGGATACTTTCCAAATTCCATGTATATTTAATCACATGTTACCACATTTCACACAAACTATCACCATTGTAATTCATTAACCTCATTCGAATATAAGCATATAGCATGTACCTTAAATTCATGTCATAATATCATTCGACTTTAATACATATTTATATTTATATCCCTTTCAATAAACTTCCAACTAAATAAGAAAATACACACATGACTTACATTCTTCTCATGACAACCATTCGGCTAAACAACATATAAGTCACTACATCTTCAATTTATAAAACTATCAACACATATTACATATACATTGCTTACGTTTATAAAATAGCCATTCGGATAACTTGCACACATTTAAATTTTAGCCATTTTGGCCTCACCACCTATATATTTATCTTGTACATCAATTCAGCAATAGCTTATAAGCAACTCAATTAGTTTCATCAATGTTTACAACAAAATCACAGATTCACTACAAGCTGTTTTCTTGAGCAACAATCATTAAATTATTTGTAACTGGAGCTACGAAACTCCAAATGAAGTACTGTAAATTTTTCCCGAAAATAGACTCATATATCTTCTATCCATAAAATTTTCAGGATTTTTGGTTTGGCCAATCAAAACCAGAATTTTCTTAAAGTTTCCCCTATTTCACTGTTTGACTATACTGACCACTCTTCACTGCGAATCAAATTTCTCATTGTACAGATTTCAAAATATGTTCTTGTTTATTTCATTTGAAACTAGACTCATTAAGGAGTCTAAGAATATAAATTTTATCTTATAACAATTTTTGTACTATTTATAATGATTTTCTAAAAACAGAACAGGGGATTTCAGATTCATTCCGACACTGTCACACACAACTTTAAATATCTCTCTATAGGAAATTCCTTTGCTTGCACTGTTTATTTTATAAGAAACTAGACTCATTGAGCTTTGATTACATATTTTATTCAGTCTCTAATTTCACTCCAACAATTTATGGTGATTTTCAAAAATCACGCTACTGCTGCTGTCCTAAGCAGATTATTACAATTTGCTCTTAAATTTCCAAGTCCAAACACTTAAGAACTTACCATTTGAGTTTAAAACATATCATCATATATAAGTACTTCTTATTATCACATACAAATCATAATTTAAATATCACTTTTCTAATAACCAATCGGCTAAGGCTCATAAAAGTAACTTATTCCTTATCATTTTACTATAGGTAATTACACCAATTCATAGTCCCATCTTTACCCGTATTCCATATCATTCTTCATTATAACTAAACTTATATGCTAGAAACTTACCTTAAGAGTTGTCGGCGACTATAATTCTCTGACTATTCACTTAGTTTTGCCTTCCCTTTTTCCGACTTTTGTCCTTGATGCTCTTGAGCTAATGATTAACAAATTTACAAATTAAAAAATTCTACCATGACAATTATAGCGAATAACATAGACTAAGAAATTAATGTACATATAAAACGTATACATATATAATTAGCTCAACCTTCAATAATTCAATTTGCTAATTAAAACATAGAAATTTATAACCAATTCAAAATTCCTTAACAATGGCGAATATCAAAAGGGCTATCAAAGGACATCATCAACTAACTAACAAGCTTCAATTGTAATTCAATACTTAAGTTCACATTCGGCCATTATAAGCAAAACAACCATTCAAAGCTCACTTCAATTATTTAACAAATAATACTAATGTTTAATACTATCTCCCAATTTGGTATGAGTTACCGAATGAAATTAAACTCCTAATTCATGCACTAAAATCACATTCAGCACAAGCAAACTTCATTTCAATTATGCCACTCTTAAACTTATCCATAATACCCTAAGTTCATTTAGTAGCTAGGCAACAATTATACAAAAACAACAAGCATTTAACAACAATGTACTTAACCAATTCCTTAAGCATACATTCGGCAATATATATATATTAATGACTAAAACACTTAGGCCGATTCTAAAACATCCATAAATCTTCATAATAGCATATGTAACTAGCTCAAATCTCAAACCATCTAATATACTATCAAAATATATATAATATTACAACCAATTTACCATTCCTTAATATGACCGAAGGTAAGCTTTACATGAACTTTGAAAATCCTTATAAACATCACTTATTTCTTAAAATTAAAACTCAATTCTACCAATTCAAAACTCCATTCAGCAATTAAACATGAATTACGAGCTTTAAAACAAAATTTCCACATTTCTCTTAAATGGTCGAATGCCCTATGATCACTTAATCTAGAATTAAAATCATGGGTTATCTACCACATGTCATTAACAACCAAATTTCATAATCAATTTGACAAAAATCACATTACATACCTTTAGAATTAGATCTATGCATATGGCCGATTATTTGAGCTTCACTCCCTTATTCTTTCTTTACCACGGCAATGAAAAAGAAGAATGAACCAAACTTTTTTTTTTTTTCACCCCAAAATATTTTATTTATCTTTTTCTTTATAAATTAAGGCCATTAATATTAATATACTTACTTAAATTCATTTTTTATGCACCCTAATCATTATGGCCGGCCACTACTTCTCAAAATGGGGTATTTGACATGCAAGTCCCCATTTTGAGAATCATGCACTAATTAGTCTTCAAATTAATTCATCACTTCTTTTTTTTTTTTTTTGTTTCTCGCATAAACCCTTTGACTAAAATTCACATTCAACTAACAGAATTTAAGCATCAAAATTTCACACATGCACTATCACACATAGTAGATATGAATTTTAATATTTAATAAATTTTATAACTCGATTTTGTGGTCCCAAAACCACATCTCGACTAGGGTCAAATTAGGGATGTCACAAAATTTAAAAATAAAAAATTTATTTAACTATTTATTTTTGATAAAATGCATAAAAGTTATATAGATAAGTGAATACTTTTTTTTTGCCTTTTTTCTAACATAAATTTTTTATTAAAATAATAATTTTTCATTAAAAAACCCACAAACAAGACTTAAACTAGATCAAAACTTTTCACTCTCTTTTTTTTTAGTTTTATTTTATAAAAAATAATTTATTTATTATATGTCTGACTTATTCCTTATTCCTCACCAAATTTGTTGAGCGTTGAGTGGCTTTCGTCCACAACCACCAGCCCCGATAACCCTTACTCTGAACTTCTCAATTTCCACATCCTCTATTGTCATGCCACTATACTAGGAATCGTTTGTGGAGTTGCCGGCATGACCTTCCACTTAATAGATTTCCAAGACTTTATCCTCATCTGTATATCCCCAATCGTGTCCGCCCTCAAACCCAACCTCAAACCAACAAACTTGTTCTAGGCATCAACCTAAAGACATTAATTCTTATCCTTTTTGGCCACAAGCTATAGACTTTAACTCAACTTAAACATTATGGTTGTTAATGTTGAAAAAAAAAATTGAAGTTACTCAAGTCTTCTTCATGGTTAAATTTTTATTTATAAATTTATTATTTTAATAAATAAATGTCATGTTAGAAAAAGCAAAAAAATAACTATTCATTTATTTATAAATATTTTTATAATTTTGTATGTATTTTAATAAAAATCTTATGTATTTTATCATAAAATAACTTTTAAATAAATTTCATTTCATTTTTTATTTTTTAAAATTAAGAATAAATTGATAGAATGTGTAAAGTTTAGAATAATATTTGGTGAATTTGAAACTAAGACCAAATTGATAGAATCAGTAAATATTAAGACTAGATTTATTATTATGACAATAAAATAGGTCATGCCAACATTCCATTAGTAATTGCAATCAAAAATATTAAAATTTGATAATATTAATAATTAAAATAAAAAAAATTTAATCTTAAATGAGCAAGACAAGAAATCATTAATAATTAGTTAGCCATTTATATATAGTTTAGCCTTTAACATAATTGTCATCATTAATAAATATATTTTTATTCGGGATGTCTAGAAATCCGCGTTGGCCAATTTCTCCTAAAGAGTTAGAAAAGAATAGTAGCACTCCCTGTCCCTGATCCCTGTTTGGCAGCTTAAAAATGTTGGGTACATTTTGATTTACCTCATCAATGTGATCCTACGGCATCTATATTGTTTAAGTCAATGAATCTGATATCAATTTAACTAAAATTACTTGTATCCCATCTAACTTATCATTGCATAATTGACAATATTTTTAGTTACACTCATACTAAGGAATCACAATAATAAAAATATGACATGATTACTTGAAAAGAAAAAGGCATGACATGATATTTTTGCGACCAATGAAATTTGACATGCAACACTTTGATTATACTTTGAAGAAGGAAATCAAAAACAATAAAATGTTAAAAGAATATAAAATAAAAAATTAATATGTTTTTCTCTAAAAGGAAAGGAAAAAAAGAAATTTTAAAAATAAAATCCAGAAAAACTAGAATATATACATTTTTTTATTTTATCTTTTCCTAAATTTTAAGATCTATACAAAATATATACATTTTATGTTTAAAATTTGAAAAATTTGAATTTTCTGATAATATCATTTTCCTTTAATTTTTCCTCATATTTTTAAAATTTATTTTCTTGATTTTTCATTTTTTAAAAATCAGATTTAGAAAATGGAATTTTTATGTTCCGCTTTTAAAAATGTTGTTCTTTCTTTAAATTTAAATATTAAAACTATCGTAAACTTGAATTTAATGAACAATTTGATAAATAAACTTTGATCGTGGATCAAATGTATACATAAAGTTTTAATTTTGATTCTATTATACATTTTCAAAAAATAAATATATCAAGTGTTTTTTTTCATATTTTATAAATATAATTATTTTTATATGCAATATGTAAACATAAAATAGTATTAGATCATTAATTGTGTTTGCAATTTATGAAAATTAAATCAAATTAAAATTTTATTTATAATATTATTTATTTGTAGTATTGAAATTTATTCATTTAACATTTTAAATATAAACTTTTAAAATTTTCTATTTTCATATTTTTAGAACTTTTTCTTTCTTTCAGGTGTAGTGGTAGTGCATGTCATAAAAGTACCATGTCACACTTTTGTCATGACTAGTGTAAAAGTATCTAATGCACTTAAATTATAAGTTTGAAATTGAGAAATTTTTAAGTATTATATTTGTATGATTCAAGATATTGTTTAACATCAACTCAGTTAACAACTTATCAAATGATTAAATTGTTAAAATAAATATCATATGTTAAATGGGTTAAATAAGTAAATTAACTTATTTTAAAAATAAAATAAAAGATCACTCCTTAAAATTTTGGATTTGAGTGCAGAAGAATATTACCAACAATCAAAATTTAATTAACAACATTATTGATTTATTTACTTTTTTTCCTACTTTTATTTTGTTGCCCAACCAAGTGAAATAGCATTTGTCAAGAGAGGTTTCTGCTGCCTGATCAAATTTGAAATATGTTATATATTTTATATTTTTGGTTTTTGTGCTTTATAATTAATTATCCCTTGTTTGGAAGTCTATGCATAATTAAGGGTTGGTTTTATGGAAAAGTCTTCTAATGCCAATGAAACTACTAAATTTGTCTAAATACACCGGCATAATTGAGTTCGAATCTGCTAAGGATATATACTGCAACTTTCTAATAGTCAAAGTTGTGATTAGTACACTAAAGGTTAAATGTAGTTGCAAATTATCAAACCTGACAAATAGATTTTATTTCTTGAATCTTACCTGGAATATAGACCTCAGTCAAGAAAGAAAGTGAGTGAACCGATAATGCTTCAATCTCGAATTTAGTTCCTCTTTGCAACATCAACTCTAGTTCCGATCTTCAACATGCAGGAAGAGCAAAAGAGAGGCCCCACTTCTTAATTCTATACTTCAATAAATCATCCATAAATAGTAAATACTTTAAGAAAAATGTTAGGAAATTCTACCTCCAATCTGGCACTTCTTGGTGAAGGTAGCATCTCTGTAACATGGCTTCCGTTTTCCTCTTATCTGGCAGTCAGGAGATGCTGGAATTTAAAAATAAAAATAAAAAAGGAATAGTAAACTCAACCGGTTATGGTAACACCCCAATCCCACAAACAGTATCAAGACCAACAATACCTCGTAAGTTAAGTTTTGATACCTTTTGAGGAGACCCACACTCAATCCCCAAGGCATTGGCTGTTTTGACTTGAAAGTCTCACTGTAATTTTTACATTATATCATAGGATATGATATCCTCGAAATTACTCGACATGGGATTGGGGTGTTACAGGAATTATGAGGGTGCCGATGGCAGCCACTGATCTTTACTCTATGTATCACCTTCTATTGTCAAAGGCAATAGACATCGCTTAGGAAGATCATAGTTCTCAGAATCTGAAGGAAAAGCTCCAAGCCATTGGATCTGCGGGACTCGTAGAAATTTGGCATCATATGCCATTTGCTAAGAAACAGATTCCATAAGAAAGGATTCATGTCATAATGCTGAAATGAATGACTAAAGGCCATCGACAATCTGATGAAAACTAATCTACTTGTCTGTTACTTGAGTAAAAACTTTTTCTAGGAAATCAATAACATACCATAGAACCAAACCTGTAAGTAGCCAGGATGTCAAAGCCATATGGATCACAATCAACCAAGCAATAGACAGGAAGACCTAACTTGTCCACGAGCAGTCGCAAAAACCTGAAAGAGTAGCATGTCCAGTAATTGATAAATGCAGAAAGATGCCCGCACAAAGAATTTTTAATCCCCGTTTCCTTCTAAATACTTGGGAAATTATTTTTTATTTTTCTTTTAATCTTTCCTTCACCTTCTTGTGGGAACATCCGGATAGCCTCTTCCCTGAAGAAAGAATTTTGACAAAAATTTAGCCAAATATTAAGCAATTTAAATGAAGGTCACGTGAGCTAAGTTAATGCTTACTGTGATGACAATGCAACGGTTTTTGCTGCAAAACTTGTCATTTTCTAATCGTTGAAAGACTTCATTCATGCCAACCATTCAACAATGAAGGTTTAATCTACATATATTTTGGCCATTCATCTGCTCTACAACATGATTATTGCCAAAAAGAGTTCACCTGATTCTTTCTCTACAACAAGTATATACAGGGCAGCGCTTACAAGATCTGCATGTGGTAACCAACGGAAGCTTAAATCTGACGACATTCATCTTCTTGCTCATATGTGATAGTTATAAATATTATCCTTAGCTTAACATTTATTAGTTACCTTTAACATCCTCAACAAGCACAGGAATTGTATGGGCCTGCATTTGAAATAGATACCAACATATAAAAAATGAATTAGATATCTATGATGCCATGAACTCGGAGACCGTTCTCCCATTCTTACACTGTTGGGGCCATTTATGCAATCAAATTTCCTTCCAGCTTCAAAGAACCTTAACCATCCCATTACCAACCTATAACAGTTATAAAAAAGATAGATATCAGAATAATTAATCTTTGAGAAAGGCAAATATGAGCAATGAGACAATGGTGATAAAAGCTGACTCCAAAATTAAATGAATGAAACAAAGGCTTCCAGCTGAAAGTAAGTCGAAACAGGCAGCTACCTTTTATTTATTTATCTAACCATTATAACCAGTTCACTATCCATCAGTTCTTGAGCCCATTTTTACCTCTGTTAGTCAATGAAATACTGATAAAATTGCGCAATAGATCTCACTGTCATAAGTTACTTCAGATTTTTGCAAACAAGTGTACAGGAATGGTTCATTCAGTTTACGACAACTCATTTAACTTATCAAATTCTAAGGTTTAAACAACTCATGTTTGACATGCTAACAGCTCGAACTAATGACCAAGGAACGAAAATGCCTAGCATTTACTAATCAATAACATACATAAATTGAATGACTAAAGAACTTGAAATGCATTATTTGAAGATAAATTTGCCAGAAACATGTTATATAGTTTCTTCAGTCTTCCTCACCCATTTCCAACAGAAACCTGCCAAAAGAATATGTGTCAAATGTCTCGAATAAAGTAGATCTCTATTCACTAGTTTAGATATCTCTAAAGTTTCAGAGCCTTCTTTTTTGTGCGTACAAAAACTAGCAGAAGAAAGTCAACTCTGGAATGTGATACATGAGATTAGAATTTTAATGTCTCTTTCTAACTTCTACTATATGTTCTACCCACCCCACATTTCTCATTAACAGTACAGGTTACCAACCACGTTTAGATTGTGCCGACTGCATTGCAGAAGGATGCATATGTCATTAATTGCTCTGTCTACAACAGACTGATCTGCATCACAATACATGAACAACCCCCAAAAGAAAAGTGTATTAAATCTTTAAATTGCACAAGTTAAACAGAATTGTCATCACTGTCCTCTGAAGTAGCAAAGATCATTGCAAATCAATAGAATTGAGCAAATTGTCACCAATAACAGTAGAGAAGTAAGAACAACGTCTAAACAAGTCCCTGTCCTCTGATTCAAACAAGCAGATCTTTCAATGCAGTAACGAAATTGGACCTGAAAATAATAATGAATGCATGTAATATATATCTCTCTTTGACGCATGTTTGTTTTCTTGAAGAAGTTGTTGAACTATCAATAACACCCTCAATAACACATCTGAAAAAGATTAAAACCAACAAATAAAATTTTTCCACTTGAAAGTCAAATATAGAAAAAAAAGATCTGGAAATCGAAATGTAAGCAACTTTTTTAACTTAAATACCAATTCTATGGACGTGGCTTTCCTTCTGAAATGTAAGAACTTCATGCCCACTGGGCTTATTAAATCTGCAACTGCTGCATTCAACACAGTACTAGCAATGTATTCAACCTTCCTTTTTTCTTTTTCTCTCTCAAAAAGATAATTCAAATTAAAGAATATTTGCAAAACAATTAACAAATATTCTTATTAAATCTCATATTTAGATTAGATAAGCTCGCGCAAAACGAGAATAAAAGAACGCATAAATTCAAGAAGGAAAAAAACGTAAAATTTATTTCAAACCAAATTGAATCAAGATTGGTGCAGTAGGTTCTGAAGCTTTGGATGAAAATCAACGGAGATCGTCCTTCGCTCAAATCCTCCAAGATCGACAGCGTAAACTCTGCAAACAAAGGAAAGGTTATTTTGAATTTTCAGAGAAAATTAACCAAAAAGAAAGGAAAGAATCAAAGAAATTTGGAAACCAGATAATTATATTGAAGATTTGGTTAACGAAAAACCTTTTATTTTTCTTAGCAGATCTCTAGAGCGAGTACTTGAGTGAATTCCCTCCATTTTTTTTTTCTTTCTGCTTTTGGATTTGAGAAGTTTAAAAAATAGGAGTATTTATAGTCGTAAGATTTGTTTTCTATTCGGGTCGGACCCAATGTTGTCGGTTTTGTTACGCCTTCTTTTGAGCTCTCTTTTAATTAATCAGGGTCATTCCTTTTTATCGTAGGGGAGAAATTTATTTAAATATACCGGGTCATACAGAGGAGTACTAATAGAGTCGGTTTTAACAACGGGTAAATTTTAAAATAGTCACTTCTGTTTGTCTCAGATTACATTTTAGTCACTTATATTTGAAATATTACGTTTTAGTCACTTATGTTATCATATTGTAACATTTTAGTCACTGAGTGTTAATTGCCGTTAATAGTGTAACGGTAAGCTGACGTAGCACGTTAAATCATCTTTTCAAACAAAACTTTTAAGTTAAATTATACAATTGGTCCTTATATTTTTTTCGTTTTGAGCAATTTAATTTTTTCTTTTACATTAAAAGAGATGGAGAAGGGAGGAAAATAGGGAGAGAAACAAAAGAAAACTAAAAAAAAAAGGAAAGTTAAAAGAACATAAAAGGAAAAAATTAAATTACTCAAAACAACAAAATATGGGATCCAATTGTACAATTTAACCTAAAATTTTTATTTAGAATGATGATTTAATGTGTTACATCAGCTTACCGTTATACTGGTCATGGCAATTAACGGTTTAATAATTAAAATATTACAACATGTTAACGTAAGTGGTTAAGACGTAACATTTCAAGTATAAATTATTAAAATATAACTTGAGGGAAACAAAATAACTATTTTAATAGTTTACCATAAATTTTAATTACATAAAATTCATTAGCGGTCCTAACATTAGACAAGAGCCTAGATTAAATACACTTTTAGCTCGAGCCATAGCGTCGACACAATAAGTGGTCTCCCGTTATAATGGAATCTAGTCAATAAAATCCTGCAATCATGTAATAGAGGTTTGAGTAAAACAATAATATTAAAAGAACACATAAATGAGATCAAGAACAAACATGTGGGTGATATTCATTCTTCGAGCAAACATAAGACAATCCGGTGTGTGGTGAGTTTAACTTCATAACAGGAGATCAATTTAAGGGAGTACAGATAAGTAATATATTTATATATTAATAATGAAACGACAAACGTTGGTTGAATTTGCGAGCACCCATACCTAGTAATGTGTGTTTTAAATACTCAGATCCCATCCCATCGGTTTCCCACAAATAATAAATACACTAGGATACATTTAAAATGCAATCCTCCACATAAAACAAGGTTCTGTTAGCGTCCCATAATTAAACCTCTATCTTTCTCCTTCAACCAATCAGACGCTCAGCTAAGTTTTAGCTAAAAAGTAGCGACAAAACATCAGCACTCCACTGATAGAAACTTCGGATTGGATCTTCTACCAAATTCTAAGGTAAGTTTCCAATAATACTTTGTATTATTTTCAGCTTTGGTTCTCAGCTTTGTATGAAAAATATGAGCTTTAAACTTATAAAAGGTCTCATAGATCTTGGCCAGTCCTGAATCTTTCACATTGGAGTCATTAATCCCAAGTTTCACTTTTGGTTCTACTAGCTACTTACTGTTCTTCCATCTTTGTTTTCGGGATGCTTCAGTGATCAGTGATAAAGGGATTTATGGAGTGAAATTTCAGGTTTGGTTTAAGAACATCAACTGCATTGGGATGAATTTATTTGTAATTGAAACAAACTTTAAGAACATCATAAGAGCCCCTTGTCCCTTGACTCAAGTCGTCTACTTCATGACACATAAATTTGATCACTTGGTTTACTTTAATTTTCTGAATATTGCAGAGTTCCTGGTAGTGAGTAGTTACTTGTTTCTGCTGAACCTTCCTAATGGCCTCAAACCAGCCTTTGGTATCGGGATCGGTGACTCTCAAAACTCAAACCAGCAATGTGGATAGACCAAAGAAAAGGAGGGTTCGACGTGCTCGAAGTGCCCCTTTAGCACATTTTGTTCCTACTGATGCTAATGGAGATGATGATGCACTTCTACGTTCCGAGTCTATTTTCGGGCGACTTAATCCAACTCTTAAGAAGGTAGCACTGTCTTTGACGGTAATAGTATACATGGGTTTAGGCACAATTTGCTTTTATACAATCAGGAACCAAATCAAAGGGAAGAAAACAAATGCAATTCTTGATGCTCTTTATTTCTGTGTTGTTACAATGACCACTGTTGGATATGGAGACCTTGTTCCTAACAGCAACCTAGCAAAACTACTAGCCTGTGCTTTTGTCTTCACAGGAATGGCGCTAATTGGACTTATACTGGCCAAAGCTGCTGACTACTTGGTGGAGAAGCAAGAAAAATTGCTGTTTAGAGCGTTACATATGTACAAAATAGATGGTGAAATTGAGGTTCTAAAGGAGGTTGAGCATAACAGGGTGAAATACAAGTTTTACACAACATCGATCCTTCTTGTCGTGTTTGTAGTAACTGGTACCATCTTCCTATATAAAGTAGAGAAATTGGACCTAGTCGATGCATTCTACTGCGTTTGTTCTACCATTACAACCTTGGGGTATGGAGATATAAGCTTTTCAAGCAAAGGGGGTCGTGTTTTTGCTGTGTTTTGGATATTAACAGGCACTATATGCGTGGCTAAGTTTTTTCTCTACGTTGCTGAGGTAAACACAGAGAACAGACAAAGAGCACTGGTGAAATGGGTTCTTAGTCGAAGAACGACAAGTTTAGATTTGGAGGCTGCTGATCTTGATAATGATGGAGTTGTTGAGTAAGGATTTGCAGATGCTATCTTTCTTGTTTCCTAATGCTTTCTTTTTATCAGCTCAACGTGTTAGTGGCTTTATTTTATGCAGAGCTGCTGAGTTTGTTCTATTCAAACTTAAAGAAATGGGGAAGATTTGCCAACAGGATATTTCAGTTATAATGGAGGAATTCGAGGAACTAGACTTGGACCAGTCTGGGACCTTGACAGTATCTGATATAGCTCTAGCTCAATCTGTTGAAACCAGGAGTTCATAGCAACATGACATATAACGACATCTATCGGAGGAAGGAGGTGAATGATGTTAATCTTAGAGCTATTCTCTAAACCTGTAATACCAACTTTTAATCATTTATAGATGGCTGTTTTGAGTTATTGAATTGAACCTCTTTTCCTCTGTGTATATGAATAACAAGTAATAGCCTACTAGTTATGGAAGTTTTCTGAACTTTTTATGGTCAGAAATGTATGTACGAAGGCTTGATGATTAAAGTTCCTCCTTGTGTGAAGGCATCCAATCAAACAGTTCTGATTAAAACATCCACTTTTTTCTTTATTTGTTTCTCATAACTTTTGAATAAAATAAAATAAAAAAGGTGTTTAATTAAAAACAATCCTAATTTAATCTTTGTTTGACATATGTCATGGACTTTAGTGGGCAATGGTATGAATTATGATGGCTTGCTAATTGATTTTTGGGTTATTAGCTAATGACGGGTCAATGGATACAATCACTTAGTTTTTATGCTCCTTTTCTATGAGAAGAAAATGGCCACGTGTTGACTCTACATTAAAAAAAATCTCTAATGGCTGATTGCTCAACACGTGGCTAACTTTCTAAAAATAAATTTCAAAGTTATTTGTTTTGTTTTTAAATTTTAGATTTGTTTTTTTTTTTTAAATTTACATTTTATATTCATGGTGTATGCTTTATATTTAAATGATGTTCTAGAAATAATTAGTTCACATATTTATTCTTACGGATTATTTTTCAAATAAATCATTTTTCTGAAATATTCTTTTATTTTTTATTTTTATTTTACAATCTCGTTATATTTTTAAAATGTGAGTCAACGTGTTAACTTATTTCCATATTATTGATTAAGTGTTTTATTAAGTTGACATTACTTTTAACCTAATCACCAACTTAATTAAGAAAATTATAAAAATATTATCTGTAATTATTTTAGTCTTTTCATTTTAACAAAAATTAATAAAAATATGCACATGGTGAGATTTGAACTCGTGTTAATTATTGGATTAATAAAAGGGTTCAACCATATTTTGGGGTTTCAACTTGATAACTTTTGTTCAGACCTTGGGAAAATTTATCAAGTTCAAACCCCAATATAGAGAAAGTTACCAAGTTTAAACCCCAAATAGTTATTTAACCCTTGATAAAATTTACCACTCAACCAAAGCTTCATTTTGATGTATATATATATATATACATATATATTAATATACACAATTTATTATCTCTATCGATGTTTATTAAATGTTTTACTAAGTTGGGGTCACTCTCACTGAGCCGCCAACTCGGTTAAGAAATGATAGAAATGCCCTTCTATAATTAAAATAAGTAATACTATTTGAGGGTATTTTAGTCTTTTTGTTTTAACAAAATGAAATTTATCACTTAACCAAAACTTCATTTTGATATATATTATACATTTTTATTTTAATATGCACAAGCTATTATCTTCATTAGTTGTATTTATACTTACTTTTTATTAAGTGTTTTATTAAGTTGGCGTCACTCTCAACAGGTCACCAATAAAAATAAGTTATATTATTCAAGGGTATTTTAGTCTTTTATTTTAACAAAATCAATAAAAATATGCATATCGTAGAATTTGAACCCACATTAGTTGTTATTAAATTAATAAAATCCTAAATTTACCACTCAACAAAAACTTTAATTTTATATATTTATTGTAATATGCATATTAAAATATATTAAAATGAAGATTGAGTTGAGTGATAAATTTAAAGTTTTATTAATCTAATTGATGCGGGTTCAAATCCTAATATAACTTATTTTAATTATGGAATGGTATTTTCGTAATTTCCTAATCGAATTGATGACTCGGTTGAGGGTGACACTACCAACTCAAGATAACACTTAATAAATAGTATAGATAATACTAGAAAATAACATATAATAAATAATGAAATGTATGGTTTGAAACTAATTAATCATAAAAATACATTAAATATGTATGATATTAAAATAAAAATAGATTAAATTATGAGTAAAACGAAATTTAAATAGATGAATACATCAAATAAATAATACTAAATGCACTACAATTATTTATCATGGTTTTGTTATCAATTGTGAGTTAGTATCAAGTCAACTTGTAATACCAACTCAATTAACAATATTATTAATATATAAAATTGATGAAGATAATAAATTATGCACATTAAAATAAAATGTATAAAACATATTGAAATTAAATTTTGGTTGAGTGATAAAATTAAAATTTTAATAATTCAGTTGTTGCAAGTTCAACTATATGTGTATTTTTATTAAAATACCCAACAATGTGATAAGGAAATATTTAGTTCACATAATGTAAGATTGGTAAGACGATTATCAAAATATAATATTTTTAATATATTATCTAATATGTTATATTATTTTATTTGGTTGATTTGAATGACGGAATGTTATATTATTTAAAAGAATAATTTATACTAAATTATCCTCAAAAATCTTTTATTGTTTATTATGAAAATGTTGAAGCTTATAATATTTTATTTTGTGGATAAATGAATACATTTTTCTATTAAATTAATTTTATATGGAAAAATGAAATTGAAGAGAAACGATAAACAACTAAGACTTCTTTTTATAAGAAAAGAAAGAAGAAAAACACTTTATTTTTATAGTTAAAGATAAATTTGATTAAAATGATAAAAGGAATGGTAAATTATTACAAGAGTAGTATTTTAGGTAGAATGAGATAGATATAATATAATATAATATAATAAATTAAATTAAATGTTAATTTTCTTAAACTTATAATAAATAAAGATAGTTGAAATGTTGTTTGAATAATATATCAAAAACTAATTAACTTGATTCATTATATTATATTATTATTTGGTTGCAGCTTAAATTAAATGAATCAAAGTTGTTACAAATGGAATAAAATTGTTAAAAATGTCAATGTAAGATTGTGTGAGGAAGAGTTAGTATTGAGATTATCACTTATATTCGGTGTATTTAGACACTTTTGGAAATATAAGAATATCTATTCAAGATAATATTAAAAATTCAAATGTGAAAACTTTATGCTAGAATCTCACATTATTTTTGTGAATGTTATATTCTTTGAACTAAAAGCACACTAAGTAATTTTAGATCCCGATAATCCTATTATTAAGGTATTCTTGCATCTAATGAATCAAATGACACTTTTATATTATTTTGACATATTTGAAACTTCATATTATTTTTAAATTTTTTAGAATTGGATGGGTAGTCAAAATGATCAGATCACTAGTTCTCGATCTGGTGATTTGTTTAGTTTAATTGAATAAATTATTTAAAAAATCACAAATATTACAAAAAACGGGTTCAATCAATTTTTTAATTTAATTCAACTAGTTTACAAGGAAATCCGTCCAACCTGTTTATTCCTAATCAGTATCTCAATTAATACTAGATTCAACCAATCGACATTGAAAACAGTGATTATTTTTATATGATGTTAGTATTCTTATTATCTAGTATAAATTAATTTAGAAAATATTTTGTGTGTTAATGCTTATATTTTACATAATTTTGTAATAACGATAAAATTTAGAGAAAATTTTATCTTATATATTTAGTGGTGCACAACTTTTGCCCACTTACAATATTATGAATGTAGATACGTTTTTACAGATGGATAATTTACCTTATACAATTTTTAATGTATTTGTATGATGTTGAAATTATTGTTAATTATTTTAAAATTTTTATATTATATCCGATTTATCTCATATTTCATATCTGTTATATAATAATTTAAATTTATCTAAACTGACTCTTTGCATTGTACATATTTTTTCGATGAAACGCATTCACATTCATATCTTTCCCCTTCTATCACTCAACGCAGTGCAGTGCCACGTTTTGGCCAAAAAATAGCCACAATAAACGACAAAAACACCAACAGTCAAACTGATAGAAACTTGGGATTTGGATCTTCTTACAAATTCCAAAAGCTTCTGCTATCCTAATTCTTCTCCACCCATTTGCTTCCAAGAACCCGTTCTCCAAGGTATGTCTCTACTAATATCTCATTTTCCTGCTGCTTCTTTGTTTGTATTGGTTCTCAGCTTTTGTCATACATAATTTGCATGAAAAACATGACCTTGAAACATAGATCTCATAGATCTTGGCCAGTCCACAGTGTTTCACATTGAACTCAATGCGGATAATTCTCTCAAGTTTCAATTTCGGTTCTTCTAGTTACTTAATTGGAATTCATCTTTCTTCCTGGTTGTATAAGAGTGAAATTCCAGATTCGGTGTATGAACATGGAAACAAAAACTATAAAAGAGATCACACAATAATCTGCAAATCAAAGATTCTCTTCTCCCTTGACTCACCTTTGGTTACTTTAAAGTTATTGTTTTGGCTATTGCAGGGTTTCTGGTAGTGATCTATGTCTGCTGAATCTTCCTAATGGCCTGTAACGATGAAAACGAGCCTTTGCTATCAGGATTAGCGACTCCAAGAACTCAAAAGACTAATGGGGATAGACCAAAGAAGAGAAGGTTTCGACGTGTTAGGAGTGCTCCTTTTGCAGATTTTGTTCCGACTGATGGTAATAGAGAAGCTGCAGTTCCACGTTCCGGGTCCATTTTCGGGAGACTTAATCCGAGTCTTAAGAAGGTAGCTCTATTTTTGACGTTATACATGGGTTTAGGCACCATTTGCTTTTATACAACCAGGACACAAATCAAAGGGGACAAAACAAATGGAATTCTTGATGCTCTTTATTTTTGTGTTGTTACAATGACCACTGTTGGATATGGAGACCTTGTTCCTAACAGCGACCTCGCAAAACTACTAGCCTGTGCCTTTGTCTTCACAGGAATGGCTCTGGTCGGACTTGTACTGACCAAAGCTGCTGACTACTTGGCTGAGAAGCAAGAAATATTGCTGGTTAAAGCTTTACACATGAATCAAAAAGTTGGTGAACTTCAAGTTCTTAAGGAGATTGAAACTAATAGGGTGAAATACAAGTTTTATACAACACTAATCATTCTTGTTGTGCTTATATTATCCGGGACCATCTTCCTATATAAAGTTGAGAATTTAGGCCTAGTTGATTCGTTCTACTGCGTTTGTTCTACCATTACAACCTTGGGATATGGAGATAAAAGCTTCTCAACCGAAGGAGGTCGTATTTTTGCTGTGTTTTGGATATTAGCTAGCACTATCTGCTTGGCTCAGTTTTTTCTCTATGTTGCTGAGGTAAATACAGAGAACAGACAAAGAGCACTGGTGAAATGGGTTCTTGGTCGAAGAACAACAAATGTAGATTTGGAGGCTGCTGATATTGATGATAATGGAGTTGTTGGGTATGTATTTGCAGATTATTAACTCAGATTCTGTGATCTGATCTCCTGTTTGCAAATTCTCATTTCCTAATGCTTTCTTTTTGCAGAGCTGCTGAGTTTGTTCTATTCAAACTTAAAGAAATGGGGAAGATTTGCCAACAAGATATCTCAGTTATCATGGAGGAATTCGAGAATCTAGATGTCGACCAGTCCGGAACCTTGTCTGTATCTGATATATCTGAAGCTCAAATCTGTTGAAACTAGGATGCCATAGAAAAATTACATAGAATGAGATGTTACTATTAGCCAACAACTACTATTAGGAGGAAGGAGGCGAATGATTTTAATCTTACGACTATTATCTAAACCTGTAATACCGACTTTTAATCATTTATAGATCGCTTTTTGAGTTATTGAAGTTGGTTGTTGCGTAAATAAAAAATCGTTATTTAAACAAGAGACTAGCCAATACAAGTTCTTAAACTTATAAGGCAAGCTGTTTCATGCTCTGAAATGTGTATGACAAGCAATGTTTCAATTATTCAACTTCAATAACACAGCTCAAGCAATTGTGATCGAGAATAAACCTTTTTGTTCGTGTATTTTAAGTCTGAAGAGTTACCTCTGATCAGCATATTTGCGGCTAATATCCTTCGCAGAAACATAAATTTGTAGATTAATTTCAATCACCTTTTATATATGTAGACTTGGGTTACACTCATCAAATGTACAACATTTACTGTATAGTTTTGTTTAAATGGGAAAACAAAAAATTTAACGAACAATTGAAATTTCCCATTTTGGATGTGCATATGAAATTTCCCATAACCTAAGCACATAAATAAAAGAAGGGAAAACAAACAAAAAGAATTTATATCCATGCAACAGCAAACGACATCAGCTTGGATCTTCCAGGAATTTTCCAGTGTATTTGAGAACCAAATTCCCTCTACATATAAGCACTTTTATATTGACTTGCAAACTAACTTCCCTCTGGTAAGTCTCTTCTTTCTCCCTTGAACATTCCGAGGTCTTCGTTTTGAGCTTGTTAGTGATGAACCTAAGCTTAATACCAGATTAGTTTCAATAGCTAAATGTTATGTTTACTGATAATTTTCTATGTGATTTCATTATAACAATGAAATTTTATGTTGTAATGCTTCTTGCAGGTAGTAGTCTTCATGCTGGATCACTTCTACTCAATCATTTCGATGACTTCCAATGACGAAAAGGCTTCCAAGAAAAGAAGCATTCAGGGCTGCAAAACTACTTTGGTAGCCGCAAAATGTACCCCTCCAGATGCCCTCCGGGCCGGTTTCCCTGATCTTAAGCGGCTTGGCACGTACTTCGGTATCTACTTGGGTGTTGGAACTGTAATCTTTTACGCATTGAAGAATGACATCAGAGGCCATAAAACAATCGATTTCATTGATTCACTTTACTTATGTGTGGTGACAATGACCACAGTTGGTTACGGAGACCTTGTCCCTCACAGTTACAATGCACAACTAGTATGCATTTTTTTCATAACCGTAGGGATGTGTCTGTTCGGAATAGCAGTGAAAATCGCTGCAAAGTACTTGGTTGTGAAACAACAAATGGTGATGGTCAATGCCCTTCGCATGTCACGAAAAATCGGTCCGGTGGAAGCCCTTAAAGAGATTGAAAGCGTCAAAATAGACTACAATAAGCTCAAGATCTCCTTGATCGCTATGGCGGGGCATTATGTCATTGGGATCTTTGTTCTACTCACCATCGAAGGAATGGACTTCACCGATGCCATCTACTGTGCATTTACAACCATGACAACCACAGGCTTCGGAGACGAGACCTTCCAAGAACCATTCGGTCGTATGTTTGCTGTATTTTGGATTTCGACCGGAACTTCCTGTGTAGGCCAGCTATTTCTCTACATTGCAGAGATATACACCGATATCGAAACAAGGAAACTGGCGAAACAGGTAATTAGCAACAACATTATAGCCAAGACAGACCTGGAGGCAGCTGATGATATTAAGGATGGCAAGGTTTATGGGTAAGATTTACTTAATTGCTGAAAGAATTCCCCATAAAATCACTTCAATAACACAAAGTAACATTTGCTTATTAATTTATTTTTGACAGGGCTGCTGATATGATCTTATATAAGCTAAAAGAAAAAGGAAAGATCAAACAAGATGATATTTCAGTTGCCATGAAGGATCTGGATGATGTGATCAAGGATGTTGATGTTGATGATGTAACTCCACCAAAATCAGCTGAAGAGAAGTGATTATAATGGCATCAAAGACAAGACAATATTGTATTAGTGGTATTTGGAATAATGTTTTCAAGTAATTTGATTGAATAATAAATATAATGATGGATTTATACTATAATCCAATACAGCCAAGCCAAAAGTTGAATGATTGAATGAGTTAAAAGAAAAGGGACACATATCTATACAGTGGGTCCCAATAACTTTGAATTTTCTGGTGGTCTCAACAACCGGGGAGGGGACCTTATTGCTTCCCAGTTAACCCCATAAACAAACCTTCCATATTTGGCCCAACGATAGGGAACATAATAAGAACGATAGAGCTAGGTCGTATAATATAATCGTCCCGGACCCACGTGAAAGCATCAACGTCCCAAATTAAACGTTATGGAATATTAGAGTACACTTAAATGGTGTATTTTACTATATGCTGTAGTGCTGCAATAATGGAAGTCCTTGCTTGCCATTTGCCAAGAGAATCTAGCACATGGTTTTTGTTAAAGAGTCATTACCCTAACGCTAAACAGTAGATGAGTTCTGATTTAGGTTCTCCTTTAACACTTAAATCGCATAAGTTCAAATCTGTTCATATTCAACTAAAAAAAAAAACAAGTTACAGCAACTAGCAACTAGCAATTAGTTTATTATTATTTTCCTCCCAAACTTTACAGTTCGCAGGATAGGAAATAAAAGAAAAGGGAAAAGAGGTGAAGTTACAGCAGCAGAGAGAGAGAGAGTTAGAGATTACAGTAAAGGCTTGAAAGTTCTACTCAGGCTTGTAACTGGTGTCAACAGCAAGTTGGGGTTGGCCAGCAACGTAGTCAAGGAGGACTTCACCGGCCTTATCTGCCGGATCGGAGTCAGACGCGGCGGTATGAGCAGACGTTTTCCCAAAGAAGATGACAGCAACTAAGAAGAGGGCCGTGGAAAGCAAAAGAGGCCAAAAGTAGGCTAAAATGGTGAGAAAAGAAGGTGCAAAAATGATGAGGGCTGAAAGGGTAAGTGAAATAGTGAGTATTATGATTATGGGGTACTTCAACTTTAGCAGCTTTTCTGTGATCTCCATGGTCTGAAAGATATGGAAGAATATAAAAAGATAATAAAAGGGGCTTTTTTTTGCTGTTGTTTTCAGGGGGAGAGGAGGAAGTGGTGAGTGGTGACTCGAGTGATAGATTCTCTCAAGCGGAAAAATAGTGTTTTCCTTTTCAGAGGGAGGAGAATGTGGTTAGTGTAAAACTTTGGGCTTATTAAGGAAGTTATATGAAAACTTATTTAATATGATGGTATTGAATAGTTTTTGCATTTAAATATTCAAGAATTTTTTTATTATTTTTATTAAGGGTAAATTACACTAAGTAGTCACTCATTTTTTTTTATTTTTGTCACCTAATTATGTAAAATTACAAAATGATCATCTAACTATTTAATTTTATCTTCTAACTATTTAATTTTATTTTTTTGGTTAATGGGCTAGAGCTTTTAAAATTGGTATAATAACAACTTTAACCCTCAGTATTTATATATTGTGTTAACTTAGTCTTAATTTTAAAAAATTGAATAGTTGGATGTCCATTTTGTAACTTTAAAAGCTGCCACTATTAGCCACTAGTGACTAAAAAAGAAAAAATTGAATAATTGAGTGTCTATTTTGTAATTTTTTATAATTGGGTGATCGAAAAAGAGATTTACTTATAGTTGGGTGACTACTAGTGTTGTTTACCCATTTATTAAAATAAGCTTAGGAGAATGTTATTTTTTAAAAGGCTTAATGGTATTATAAGCCTTCAAACTTTTTCAAAAAATTCAATTAACCCTTCAAACCTTTTGCATCTCAATTGAGCTGTTAAACTAACAAAGCTGACTAAATAGGACCTTTGACTACCATTGACTGTTAATATTTAATAATAACGCAAATGCAACTATTAATAGATGCCATGTTAGCACATTTATTAATATAGCAATGCTATGTCATCGTCAAATGTTGATGTGGTAATGCAATATCATCATTGACTGCCACATCACCATCAATTCAAAAATAAAAAATTATTTTAAAAATATGTACACAACAAATCTGAAAAATTATTGTCCAAATACATTATGAAGTTATAAAAAAATTAAAAAATTATTATTAGAATTTAATTAAAAACATAAAGTTTATAAAAGATTATTATTTTTATATTTTAAATAAAAATAACATCAACAACTTATATCATAAAATCAAGATTAATAATTTTTTGTTATATTTTATCTTTCATTTTTCATTTCGCAAAGTTATATTAGTCAAGTAATTTAATAAAAATCAAAAAAATATTTTTATGAAATTTTATAAAAAATAATTTCTTTTTTATAAAAATTTATGGTTTTAATTAATTTATAACAATTTTATAAATTATTTTTATAATTTTATGGCTTTTAATAAATTACTTTTATAAAATTCTATGATTTTTAATTAATTTCTAATAATTATTATAAATTTTAAGAAATTTTAATGATTTTCTTATAATTTTATAAAATTTTTATACTTTTTTATTATTCTAAAATTTGTCTAGATTCATTGTGTACTTATTTTAAAATAATTTTAAATATATATTATTTTTAATTATTTTATGAAGAGATGTTTGTTAACAACCATGTCAGCATTGTTGTTAAATAGTAACAGTCAACGTCAATCAAATGATTTATTTGGCCATTTTTATTAATTAGGGGCTAAATTGAGTGCAAAAAAATTTGGAGGGACTTAATTGATTTATTTTTGAAAAAAATTGAGGGCTTATTTTACTAATAATAAACCTTTTAAAAGAAATTGGGAGAGATATCTTGATACTCATGAGAATTTAGTTTAGTGTTTTATTTTGCATTGTCATGCTTTTTATGCTTAATTGGAGTTAGGATAATTGTTATGAAATAATTAAAGCACCAAGACACATATGAATGTTGAGATAGTGTAAAATATTTAAATTTTAAACTCTAACAATATATTTTTATTTTTTTACGTATGTGGATAACATTTAAACAAAACTCGAAACCGATATATGTTTTGTTTTGTTTAAATTTTTTTAAAATGTAGATAATGTTCTATAACTGATTATTTGAAGGGAGAATGAAAATTAAATTTAACTTCACTACCAGTGGGTGTTAAGGTTTCTTACAAACCCTAACAAAACCCTAATTTTAAAAACCTATAAATAGTCTATCCAATTTCATAGTTTTTCACAAAAGAAAAACCCAAAGCATTCCTCTACATCCTATTCTATGTTATCCTCCATATTTAAGAATTTTTAAATTCTAATTTCTAAATACCTCAAGATATTCAGCATCATACTAGAGTATTTTCTAAAAAATTCAACACCTAAAGATATTCAACATCATACTGTTGGATAATTACTATTGCTAAACAAAGATGTTAACACTGACAAGTATAAAAAATAAGGAAAAATAAATAAATAAATACTGCATCGTGGATAACCACTGCATTAGAAGTAATTTCGTTCTAATCGATATGATCAGAAATGGACGTCGCCCCCAAGGTTAACACAGTGCAACCAAATTCGTTCACCCGAATGATAAAGATAAAATACAATTGGTATTGCTCTTCTTAAATTTACGAGAAATAAGATCAAAAATAATTTTAAATGTGGTTGGAAAATTTGTCTAGAAAAATAAAACCACACTAGGATCAATTCCCAGGAAAGTTTAGAGGAGTCACAGACGGTCCCGCTTAAAACCCAAACTCCTAGACAAAACTTCCTCTAATGTAATTTTTAGTAAAATAACAAATAAGGATCAAAGAGATGAGAAGAGTGATAAAAGCTTTGATTTTTGTTGTGTGAAATATGAAGAAGATAGCCTCCTATTTATAGGATTCTCAAAGGGACAAAATGGTCCAAAAATTCAACAGCCATATTGCAACAGTTAGATTCCAATGGTCATACGGCCATATTGTAACAGTCAGATTCCAATGACTATATTGTAACGGTAATATTTTTTCATTACCAATATTCCCTCACTAATGTAAAAGAAATAAAGAATTTTGAAAAGATGGGACAAAGAGCAATAACAAAATTAGTCGTTTAAGTACAAGTATCTATTAGATTGAACTAATACATAGTGAAATAAGAAATTCTTCTCTTATCAAGTGAACAAATTTGGAACTTGTTAAAATAAGAGTAAACTCATAACACACGACTAATCTCAAGTCTAATCGTGTTCCGTAATAGATCAAAAATTTAGCCAATATACCACGGGATGCTGGTAAATGCTCTAGAAAAATGACCCAACGTCTTTCATAGAAGGTGCCTAATTCTTCACACTGGCTATGTGATTCCATCAAGTCTATCTCAATATAGACCATTCGGACCAATGCTATGAAATCATTAAAAGCATTTAATAAGCTTAATCTCTCAATTTAAAGATTTGGTAAATTAATCAAGTCTGTCTCATTAAGACCACCTAAATCTTATGATATGAATCCATTAAGAACATTTAGTGGCTCATCCTATAAATTCGGTAGGTTCATCAAGTCCGTCTCAATTGGACCACCCAAATCTTGTGTAGCACCTCGAATTTTGGGGCTAGAAGTTTTGAAGTTTTGTGGTTAGGGTTAGTAAGAAGGTTGCGCTATTGTGTTTAGTTGTGCGTTTAAGTGACAAAATGGGCCTACTGGTCTGGTGGTTAAGTGATTGTTAGTGAACCTTAAGGTTCTGGGTTCAAGTCTTTGTGTGAGTGTTTTGGAGAAGTATTATTATTTTGTTTTGTTTGTTAAATAGTAGTTTTGTTTTAAGTTAAATTATTTAACCATTTATATTTTATTTTATTCTTTTTCCTTTTTCTTTCTCTTTTTCTCTAGACGTTTTTGTCTTCCCCTTATTTGGGTTTCTTTTATTTTTCTTTTGAACATGGTTTTTGTTGACGAATTTTGGGAGAATTCACTCCTTGTCTTCGAGTTAGTGCTGGGATGTTGTTAATCGCGAGTCAGGTGTTGGATTCAAACCTCTTTTAATATACTTGCGTATTGATTTAAAGTGGAATTCGACAATCTTTTTGTGTGTTCCGGTAAATGAGCAATTAAGGTTCGTGTTGTCAATAATCTCTTGAAAAATAGAGTGTTTTAATTGGAGGTCGATTTAATGACTGGAAAAGCTTAATTTTTAGGCTGTTTGTGGGTGTTTTCATGGCTACACCAGCGTGTGCCAGTTCACATGACCGTGTGGAGTTAGGAATTAGGGTTTCTGGGTAAAATTTGGTGCCACACGGTCGTGTGTCCGATTTAGGGATTTTTGTTAATTTCCACACGGCTGTGTCCCTTGGGTACACAAGCATGTGTATTTGGGAATTAGGGATTTAGTGATCTGGTGCCACACGGCCTGGCCACACTGTAACATCTCTAACCCATATCCGTCACCGGAATAGGGTTACGAGGCATTATCGAATTTATACACTAACATTTATACAAAACCGAGTTATAAATATGCATTTCAAATCAATTCTTTTCAAATACTCAACTTAAAGTCCATAATATGGGCTTACGGGGCCCAATACATGCTTTGGAAATGGTTCGGGACTAAACCGACAACTTTGAAAATTTTTCTTTGAAAATAAGGGCACACATCCGTGTGGCCTAGAACATGGCCGTGTAGCCAACCCGTGTTGAATTCTGACTTGCAATTTCTTAAGTATTAGAGGGGCATACGGCCTGGGCACACTCTCATGTGGCTAGGCTGTGCGGCACACTAATTTTTCACCATTTTTAAACCATTTTTACACGGTTTTGACACACGGCCATGCTTGAAACCCGTGTCTTCACACGACCAAGACACACGTCCGTGTCTTCTGCCTGTGTACTATCCTGACTTCATATTTAAAGATGCAGGGGACACACGGTCTAGACACACACCCGTGTGTCTTACCGTGTGGATGAAATAAAGCCATTTCCTAGCCCTATTTCTCACCCATGCTTAACTATTTTCCTGCATGAAAACTTATAAATATATATCATCCATTTCAACCAATTTCCATCATTCAGTCTAGCATTTCCAACTTTTAAACATACTTTAAAGCTTACTTTTACATTTGTTTGTAAATCAAGTTTTATGGCAGGTAATTTGTATCTTATTGAACATGAACATACAGCATTACCGCAAAATACATATTACTAGCCATTCCAATGGCTTAGTTGTAAACAAACATATTACATCATCATTTGGCCTTATTAGCCTATACATGCCATTATATCAAAATGAGTTTATCGTTTATACCAATATTAAGGAGTTGATAATGTGATGATAATCCGACCCGATCTAACCTTCACGAGCTTCGAGCACTATAAAACAGGGAAAAATAAACCTAGTAAGCATTATATGCTTAGTAAGTTCATATAACCAAACTACACTTACCACTCATATATAACAAGTAAATCACATATAAAGCAATTTATCCATCAATTTAGCAAACTAGCAAATATGACATTTACACAATCATTCAACCAAAATTAGTTAGTACAAAAACATTATTATGCATAGATGAGCTCATCATGTCATTTCTTCTTATTTCACTTGTTAATACATTTCCGTTGAATTTTTGAATTTCTGATCGACTTTTCCTTTTATAATTGTACACTCGAGGTGCACATTCCCTTTTCAAGTGGTACACACAAAGTGTACATACCCTTTTCAATTTGTACACTCAAAGTGCACATAACCTTTTCAAGGGTACGCATATAGTGTACCTTTCCTTTTCAAGTGGTATACACAAAGTATACCTTTCCTTTTCATATGGTATACACAAAGTATACCTTTCATTTTCATATGTTATACACAAAGTATACCTTTCCTTTCCAAGTGTACACACAAAGTGTACATAGCCTTTTCAAGTTGTACCATTTGGGTACATAAATCCTTTTCAAGTATCACCATTTCGGGTTACATTCCTTTTTATAATGAGATCAAAAGATTATCCCTTTCGAAACAACCTTTACTGCAACATATGCAGGATCTCATATACACGGTAATCACTTGTCCAATCGGAAATCAATATTCAAACGGATTCATGTAATATTTCATCATTTACATATAAATCACAAATCAAGATTGATTTATTACATGTACATTCCAATTACAAATCATAATGCACAATATTCAACAATCAATTCAACACATTTACATGCTTAATTTAGTTATACGGACTTATCTCGACAATTGATCTTATCTACTAATCCGAAACTTTTTCTTTCCCTCGATCTTTTTCTTTGTTCGACACTTCTGCATCTATATAAATAAATTTAATCATCAATTCTATGATTTTTTACATTCAATCAAGCCCACTTCACATTTTAGGCAAAAATACCATTTTGCCCCTAAACTTTTGGTTAATTTCAATTTCATCCCTGGGCTCGGAAATTGAAATTCATGCAATGTACTCCTTATTCCAAGCTTATTCAAAATTTCAATATAACTTTTACAGTACATGTATTTCATAATTTTTAGAATTTTTCCAAGAATTTCACTACTTTGCAATTTAGTCCCTACACTTATTTTCAGTAAAAATCACCTTGTAAAAATGATTTATCTATCAATAATCTTTCATTTTCTATAAAAAACTTTCAATTTACAGCATGTTCATCCATGGGTAATTTTCTAAACTTTGATTTTCTTTCAATTTAATCACCCAAATAAAGAAATTAAGTTTTTTCGATTTAAAAAATATAAAAATCACTAAAAACGGGACATAGAACTTACCAAATCAAGCTTGAGAAATTTCCTTTCTCTCTTCTAGGGTTTCCATGTATTTT
The DNA here is from genome assembly GCF_025698485.1 of Gossypium arboreum. Classification (NCBI taxonomy): domain Eukaryota; kingdom Viridiplantae; phylum Streptophyta; class Magnoliopsida; order Malvales; family Malvaceae; genus Gossypium; species Gossypium arboreum. The sequence goes on along the minus strand of NC_069070.1, from coordinate 108,745,196 downwards.
ATGAAGAAAAAGATGATATAAAATGGATTTAATTCTATTTAATCATATATCATACTTTATTTAATTCAATTTCCAATTTAGTCCTTGACCTTTTTTATTTTTTCCATGGATGACTCATTAAAAATATCTACATGTTTTTCATCAATGGTCTAATTGCCATATAAGGACTTCTCATTTTTAATTCTATAGCTATTTAATCCTTATAACTACTAGAATTCAACTTTGCCATTTTATTCAATTTAGTCTTTTTTTGCAATTAGACACATAATTGATAAAATTTTTCGATAAAAATTTTCATACAATATTCCCATCATAATACCTATCATTTTATAAAATTTAAATAATTTCATTTTTCAGACTCGGATTTGTGGTCCCGAAACCACTATTTCGATTTCACTAAAATTAGACTGTTACACACCACATAGGCGTGTGTTTTGGGCACACGATCGTGTCTGGTGGGCACATGAGCATGTGATAGTGTCGAGGGGCGTTTAACATGCCACACGACCTAAGCATTTCCACACGACCAAAGCACACACCCGTGTGGTCCTAAGACACCAAAACTTTAGTTTGTATATGTTTTGATTTGAAAATGTGTCTGTGTATTCTGACCTTTGGCTAGGCTTAGGTTAGGGTATTTAAGTTTTTGTATCTGTGGCCATGTGCTCTGCTTATGTATTGTTGAGACTGTTGAGCGAGATGTTTGATTCTTAATTCTATCTATTAGGTGTATGTGCATATCTTTCTGTCTGATTGTCTATTGACATATTCATTATTTCTGTGGGATTGAATGCATACATACACTTGGATAAAGTATATTGGGTTGGGTTGTGAAGAGAAGGAAGACTGTTTCTATTCTGATCTGGCAGTTTAATTGCAAGCTTATTCGTACAGCGGTTTACTGCACTGTACCGTACATACGTCAGCTTTACTGCGTACCATTATTTGATCTGGCAGTTTAATCTACAACATCTACATTGCATTATACTGCATATACGCCAACTCTACTGTGTATTAATATCTGAGTGGCCTAGTCCACATACATGGTGTGTAGGGTTGGATGGGCCTTTCGAGGTCCGATGCAGTGTGTTTTAGTTAGATGAGCTTAATCAGCTCTTATGGGGTGTGATCAGGGGACAGAGAGGTGTATTGGCTGGATAGGTAGGTTTTATTTCTCGACTGCATTTCGTACGCATATGTTTAAGAGTTCTGGGTGTAAGATTATCTATTTGTATTATGTTTGTCTGAACAACACTTGTGTTAAGTATTCTGTATGAACTTGGTGTGCTCTGACTGTTACGTGTGTTGAGGCGTTGGTTCCGTGTTGGTATTTTTTTCTGCATATATCTGTAAATATAATCTGCTACTGATTTAACATCTGGAGTTCTCTTCTGTAAGTATGTTATTATTTGTTTGAACTCACACTGAGCTCAAGTAGCTCACCCCTTTAGTGTTTCCCCTTTTAGGTACTTTTCTAAATTCTGACATTGGACTTAGTATGCAGAGGTCTCGGACAGTCTCGGTGAAAAATAAATTATCAGTTTCTATTTTTATATTCAGTTTTTGAACTGTATGGTTTTGTAAACACTGTGGTACAAGTTCTGTTTTTGGATTTATATTGTGAATCCTATTTTGTTCATAAATTAAACCTAGCTTAAATTTTTCTGATTGAAGACTAAATGGATAAATGTTTTTGGTTTGTAAAGAGATAGATATGTTTTGTAATGGAATTAAAGATAACTCCTATTGTAAAATTTCCTACGATCACTTCGGTGATCAATGTGAACTCCGGATTTCGGCCTAAACTTCTAGGTCGGGGTTAGGGTGTTACACCCTGGGCTATGAACTCATTAAGAGCATCTAGTAGTTCATCCTAGAAATTCGGTGAATTAATCAAATCCGTCTTAGTAGGACCACCCAAACTCTAGGCTATGAACTCATTAAAAGCAATGAGCTCATCCTTATACATGTACATTGTGTGCCATAGGGATAGCTAAAGATGTACACTATGAGTATATCCATGGTTTCGTTTGACCATATTGAACTTAGAAGACTAAGTTGGGCATCCACTATGAATTCCTCAACCAATGGGCTTAAGACTCATCCCCTTTGGCGAATCAAGAACCATTTTTCTGCATAACCCTTTAGTTAGTGGATCAGTTAGGTTCTTCTCAGACGTACTCCATGGCAAGTACTCCATTCTTTATTAAGTGTCTTACACATTCATGTCTTATTCGTATATGCCTTTTTTTTCCATTGTAAGCCTAATTTTGAGCAACAAAAATGACGACTTGTGAATCATATAATAAAGACAAAGGGATTACATCAAAACTATTAAATTTCTTTGACACTTTCTCAATATAATAAGAATGGTTTAAAGAAAATCCCTTATCTTATTTAGTAACTTTAACCCCTAAGATTACATCTACCTCTCCAAGTCAATCATTTCGAATTTGATTGATAAGAAATTTTTTTGTTTCCTTAATGACTTCTATGTATGTACTAAAAATCAATAAGTCATTCACATATATACTTATGAAAACATAATCTGAATCAAACATTTTTTAGTACACATATGTATCAACACGATTGACAATAAAGACATAACTAAGGATAGTTTTGTGAAATTTCTCATACCACTATATTAGAGCTTATTTGAAACTGTACAAAGACTTCTTGAGTCTACATACTTTATTTTCCTTCCAAGGTGCCACAAAGCTTAAAGATTTCTTCATATAAATCTCCTCATCTAAATTACCATTCAAGAAAATAGTCTTCTCATCCATCTGATGCTCAAGTAAGTTGTGAATAAAGCTAAATCAAACAAAGCACGAATGGTTGAGATCTTAGTAACGAGAATGTATGTATCGAAAAATTCAACTCCAAATTTGAGTAAATCCCTTTACAACTAGTCTTGCCTTATACCTTTGGTTTGATCCATCTGTTCTAAGTTTTTTTCTAGAGACCCATTTATTACTAATAGGTTTACAACCTTTAAGAAAGTCCACTAACTCCCAAGTATGATTAGACATAATAGATTCCAGCTTATTGTTAATAGCATCTATTTAAAAACAAGCATCAATTGATTTTATAGCTTCATCATATGTTTTTGGATCCTCATCTGTTAGAAAGGTATGAGCAACAAAATGACTTATTGATTCTAAGTCAACAATTTTAGTTTTAAAATAAGGAAAGAAGTCAGGACCAAAACTAGTTGCAGTTTTCTATCTTTTACACCTCTTAGGTTCATCATCATATTAAGCATCCCTAGCTTGTTTACTAGAAGAGGAAGAAGCATGTTCATCTTGTTGGATTTGGTTCCCTGAGTGTAGCATATTTGTTTGTAAACTTATAAATTTTTCGAACAGATTGAATAATAAAATTAATCATGAATTAAATTAATATATGATAAGTGACAAAAGTAACATGTTTTAATCCAGTTCTTCATGCGCTTTTCGATGATTATTTGATGTAAAATGATGAATTTTATGTTCTAATCTTTTAAATTCATGTTTCTATACTTAGGAGAGCATTTGGGAGAAAAATGAGTGAAAATTAAAAAATTGGAGCACGTTTTAGGAGTCACACGAGCATGTGGCAAGCCATGTGGATTTCGTGAATCGTATTTCGGACACACAAAAAAAACGTAATTTTTAGGTTTTTCGAGCATTATAAGACCTATATATACCAAATATAAGAAGAGGAGAGTAAGCTGTCAGAGAAGATTGAAGAAAACAACTCAGAAAACGCCTTTGAAGCCGACTCAAAAGCAGATTTCCATCAAGATTGAAGATCTCCTTTGGATTTCTTTGAATTTTATTATGAGTTTAATTATTTCTTGTGGTTATATTGTCTCTAAGATGTTTTTATTTGCGATTATGAACTAATTTTTTAAATACCTAGGGGAGATGAACCCTATGATGAATTCTGTCTTTTAATTTTTGTTTTACGCAATAAATATTTGGATCTTATTCTCAATTTTGTGTGCTTAATTCTTGGATTAATATTTTTGAACTATTAATCCATGTTTGATTTGCTTGAATAGAGGAGGAAAAGTCCCTTTTTAATAGAAGATCTAGCATAATTGAGTGGAGTTGCATGCAATCCTAGAAATATGACAACATAAATCTATCGTATTAGAGTCAAATCTAATAAGGGGATCTATAGATCGAGTTAATGCGATAATAGGTGTTTTAATTAGAAAGAAATTTCAATTAATCAACCTAGATTCAGTTGCTCTTAGTCTTGAAAGAGATATTAGCATAATTTAGAGATTTCTACGAAGCAAGATACCAAGTGAAGAAATTGTTTAATTCAAATTGATAATGACAGATAAAATTTAAGTGGATTCTTTCCTGGGTATTTTTTCACTTCTTCGTTGTTAATCGTTTGTTTTCCTGATTTGTTCTTTGTCGTGTTCTTTAGTTAATTAATTTTGTTAATTTTAGTTTTAATCAATCACTCCAACTTGTCGGTTAAATAATAGAAAGACAGTAATTACTATTACTTTTAGTCTTTTTGGGAACAATATCTGTGCTCATCATAGCTATACTATTAATCGATAGGTGCACTTGCCTTTGTCGAATTTTTAGTTAGTTTCGTGGACATTAATATTGTAATAGCCCGTTTTTAGTAAAATCCGAACAGTAGTTTCAGGACCATAAATCTGAAGTCAAAAAAATTTATTATTATTATTTTATGTTCTACTGTATGATAGAAATACAGTTTAAAAATTTCGTTAAGAAATTTTACCTTTTACATACCTAATTTGATGAAAAGGACTAAATTGCATTAAGTGTAAAAGTTGAGTTCTAATAACTAAAGGTATGAAATAGCTATAAAATTTTAAATTGGAGGTCCTTATATGGTAAATAGATCATTAAAATGCTTAGTGGTTAAGCATGAATAGTTATTATTGGAAATTTCATGAAACATTAAGGTTAATTTTAGAAATTATCAATTAAAGTGATATTAAATAAAATAAAAATCTATTATCATCATCTACCACCAAATTAAAAAAAAAAGAGAGAGAGAGAGAGAAAACCTAGCCATGGAAGCTTGAGATATTAACAAGCTTGTTTTGCTTAATTAGGTATGTATTCTTTTCCCCTTTTTTTATGATTTTTATGTTTTCGAGATTGTAGTAGCTTAATCTATTAGGGTTTTTCCGTTGATGATTATGCTTGAATTTTTTTATGATAAAAAAATGAAAGGTTGTTGTTAAATAAACAACTTTTGTAAAGAGAATTTTGATGAAATTATCAATTAGGGATTAAATTGAAAAAGAAGATTGTATTATGTAGGCTGCTATTAATATTTATAAAAATTTACTAGGCTTGAGTAAGGATTAAATTGCATGAAAGTCATTTTTCGAGCCTAGGGACTAAATTATAATAAATTAAAAGTATAGGGGTAAAATAATAATTTTTCCAAAAATGTGTGTTGGAATAAATTGAATATTAATTATATTGAACTGAGTTAAATTCATTCGTAGAGATCCGGTTAGACCAGTACAGAGTTAGATTGAGGCAAGGAAAAAAATAGATTAGTCGCCTTCGTATCTACATAAACTCGTCGAGGTAAGTTCATGTAATTAAATTGTACACTAATATGTGTTAAATTGAATTATTGTTTATGAATTGTACAATTTCCATGAATAAATACCAGTTGTATATTCAACAATTACCGAGTCCTGTGTGAACCTTATGAAATTCGTAGGATACAAATGACATGTCATTAGGGTTACCGATTTGGTTGGGGTTCTGCATGTGTTGGGGACACACCATAGCTCGTATGAGCTTCCCGTTTACAGCTCGTATGAGTATACATGAATATGATTTGACGGATTACAGTTCAGTACACCTCGTGTGTACTACCCCTGTATCCAACGATATTCTAAATGGTTCAACGAGCACAATTCTGTTATGAAATCATATGAGTTTGATATGAGCTATTTCCGGTATATACATGAAATATGATTATTTCATGAATTCAACCATGTGTGTTGGATTTTATTTGTAATTTTCATGGTTAATATGTTGGTGATAATGTGTTTAGGCTTTTGGCCAAATTGATTGAGATATGCTATGTTTACTTACCTATTTTGTGGATATATGGTAAGTTAAATTCTATATTATTCGAACTTACTAAGCTTAAATGCTTACTCTGTGTTATTTTCCATGTTTTATAGTAATTCGGAAGCTCATTTTGGCTGGAAGTTGGTCGGAGCTATTTCACACTATCCATCGGCTCTTTTGGTACTTTCAATAAATTAATTCCGATTATAATGGCATGTATAGGATATTTTGGCCAATGTTGGTATATAAATGTTTTGTTGAGACAAGCCATTTGAATGGCTTGTGTTTGATATATTTTGATGTTTTTTTTATACGTGTATGTAACCCCCCAAACCCGGCCTAGAAGTTAGGCCCGATCTAGCGTGTCACATTGAAGTGTTTTTCGAAAACCATGTTCTCATTGAAAACCCTTCTTACTACTTAAAACCTCTAGCCATTTTAAAACTTGTGAAACGTTAATTCCCTTAAAACCTTACTTGCTGTGGAAGCTTACTTTTAAACAGTAGCGAAAACGTGACATTTTGAAAACTAGTTGTTGTTTTGGAAAACCGTGCCCTACTTCTAACAGATATTAGGCATACTAAATAAATTTCTCAAATAAAAAGTTAAGAAAATAAAAAGGCCTTAATACAACCCAAATCAAAAATCAAAGTGCTTAACTAAATAAACGAAATAGAAAAACATATGCAGTTGTGTGGTCGTCTCCGAGTCCCTTTATGGCACCGATCCACCTAACGCTGGGGATTACCTGCACAGTTAATAAACGGGGTGAGTTTACAAAAACTCAGTGTGTAATCCCCTTACTAGAGTAATATCGATAAAATGACGAAATTCAAAATCGATGCAGGCCGGAGCCTATTACAGTAATAGTACAGTCCAGTTCAGAGCATACGTGGGCCAAAGCTCGTTACAATATCATTTGGGTTACAGCCTCCAACAGAATCAATTGGGCCTCGCCCATCTTAGCCTCAGTTGGGCCGAAGCCCACATCGTAATAATATCACAATAATATCATACATGCAATGCTGTGCAATCCACCCCAATAATCCAACCGCTACACACCAACTCCGTCCCCCGGTACACATCATGTGGGGATATAAATATTGACCCACCCATCTAATACACGTCAATGGTAGCCCGGTTGCGGTACTACCTTCATTGCAACAAGTTGCTAATCAAATATTAGGCTTAATATGTAATAGCCCAAAATTGGGTCTAGTTGGAACAGAGGTTTCGGGACCACAAAATCCGAGATAAAAATAATTAATTTATGATTATTTTGAGGTCTATGATATGATTGCATGATTGTGTGAAAATTTCGTGAAGAAATTCTATGCATAAAGTGCTCAATTTGAAGTTAGGGACTAAATTGAATAAGTTTCAAAACTTGCATTCTAGAAGTTTCTAATATGAAATTGCTTTGAAATATTAATTATGAGGTCTTAAATAGAAATTTGACCAATTTCTAAGTGATGGACAAAAATTGGACATGGATGGAATTTTTGAAAGTTTAGTAAGGAAGGGCATTTTGGTCATTTGGTAATTAAAAGAAATAAAAAGGGAAAATAAAGCCAAAATTGACTCATCTTTTTCATGGAGGCCGAAATTAGCATGGGGAAGCCATGGCTAGGGTTTTCAAGCTTTCCAAGCTCAATAGTAAGTCCGTTCTAACCCCGCTTTTCAAGTTCTTTACGTTTTTAGAATCTCGGTAATTTGATTAAGCTTATTCTAGCAATAATTTAAGCTAGGGTTCATATTTGGAAAAATATCCATAGGTGAAATGTGTTTATTTTGATGTTTTATGATATAATATGAGGTTTTAAATTATGTTAGACAACTTATGCTACTCGGTTTTGAGTGAAAACGAGTAAAAGGGCTTAATCGGTAAAAATACCTAATAGTCATAAGTATATGTTATAGTGAGAATTTGATGTTGCCATAGAAGAGAAAAGTGATCAGCATATCATAAAACATAAGAATAAGGGATGAAGTTTAGTTCTCGAGCCTAGGGGCAAAAGTGTAAATATGCAAAAGTTTAGGGGCAAAATTGTAAATTTTCCAAAGGTTGAGTTAAGGACTGTTTTGAATATTAAATTAATTAAATAAGTAAAATATGATGTTTTAGATCCCAGAAAACGAGATTTGAACCTAGAATGAGAGAAAAATTGAAAATTGGGAAAGTTGGTTAAATGGCTGTTTTAGTATCGAGGTAAGTTCATATGTATAATAAGCATTAATTTATGCATGTTTCAATGTAAAATTGATATATTTACTATGATTTCCGAGGTGTTGAAAGTATGTAAGTTGGTATGATAATAATACAACAATAATGCTGTAATTTATATTTGAAAGTTAAATTTAGTGAATTAATTGAATTAAGTTAAATTAAATGATTATGGTGCCAAGTTTATGAATTGATTTAAAAATATGTCTATGGTACATGAAGTGCATTGAATTATCATACATAAATGTGATTTCTATGATTATGGATATTATGGGAAATTGTAAGTTCATATGATTTTTAATAAGGCAATGTGTAATTTAATGTTATTGCCTTGATATTAAATGAGATGTAAGTTTATATGTAAGTAATACATCAATATTACTTGTATTATGATATTTTATAATAATATTGGAAATATGTTTGTGGATAATTACTTGATTGGTGAAATTGTTGGAAAAGAGAGAGAAATCCCGGTTGAACCTTCGGAAAGATTGGATGATACAGATAGTGTGTAGCTAGGTCACATGTATGGTGCTTAGTGCACATCATGTGTACAAGAGAGCTACAAGACATTATGATGTAGATAGGTCGCATGGGTGATACTATGTGTACGCCATGTAGACAAGAGGGCTACGGGATATATGCAGCTAGGTCGCATGTGTAGTACTAAGTGCAGGCTACTATGCGTACCCAATAACTTCGATCACGTGTGTAGTAATAAGTGCAGGCTACTACGTGTATCAGATAGTTAGGTCACGTGTGTAGTACTAAGTGCAAGCTACTACGTGTACCGAATAATTGGTCGCATGTGTAGTACTAAGTGCAGGCTACATGCGTACCAGATAGTTTGGCTACATATGTGGCACTTATGTGCAAACTTTCCATGTATCCGAATTATATTCCGAAGTGTTCAACGGGAGACTCTCTATGTATTGCTTTGTGAATGTTGTGATGAATAAGTGCAGGAACTTGGTTATGTGAATGATGTGTTCATTAAGTGACCAGGATGTGGTAAGATTATAAACAAGTAAGTTATACATGAGGATGATTTTATGGTGATCTTGTGATCATGGGCCTATACTTGTGATGTATGAATGTGGTGAAAAGGATTTGTGATATGTATGTTAAAATGAGGTTAATACAAAGAAAGTGTGAAAGGGTGAATTAGCACTAAAACTGTTTTAGACAGTAGCAGTGACATGATTTTGAAAAATCACCAAAAATAGTATAAATTGAATCAGAGATTGAATGAGATATCAAATTAAATCTTAATAAGTCTATTTTTATATAAAAGAAACAAAGAAATCAAAGGATATATATTTTGAGATATTTATGTTTTTGTGAGACTGGTTCAGAATGATTACGTGACCCCCTGTTCTGACTTTGGAAATTCACAAAAATTTAGAGAAAAATAATTAGAGGCTCAAACTTATATTTTTAAAATCCCTAATGAGTCTGTTTTCAAGATAAATCAACAAGAACATTATCCGAGTTCATCTTTGTGAGATAATTAATTTTTAGTGAAGAGAGGCCAGAACTGTCAGAAAGTGAAACAGGGGAAATTTTAATGAATAAATTGTACTAATTGGCTAAACCAAAAATTATGAAAATTTTATGGTGGAAAGATATGTGAGTCTAATTTCAGGAGAAATTTACGGATCTTAATTTGGAGCTCTGTTGCTCGAATTATAAATAAGTAAGTGACTATGACTCGATGGACAATTTGATATGAGCATTTATTAGTAAATTGTGAAATAGTATTTACAAGAATGCTATATACATTAAGGATGCGAAATGGAGAGGAGGAGGAGGAAAATAAAGATATGTGGAATACATGGAAACTATGGTATATGAAATATTAATATAATGAAATAAATGATATGTGTTTATAAGAAAATAGAAAGAGAATGATATGTATCATGACATGTGTATATATATATATATATATATATATATATATATATATATATATATATATATGACTAGCCTCAATGTAATGCTTGTTGGATATGGAGTTGAATTGAAATGTTTCAGACAAACATGTTATTCTGCACATCTAAATTGTGGTATTTTATAAAGATATGATCTAGCTTTAAATATGAATGCTTGATGATTAAGCTGAAGATACTTGGTAAGATGATAATCTTGGTATAAATGTATAAGTGGTACTATAATAGACAAGGTAAAATGAGTATGAGAGACACATGTATGATGACATACAAATACTATGTTTGTGGTTTAATTGAGAATGTTTAATCATTAAATGAATACCATGTTATGTGCTTTTGATTTTGTATAAGTGTGTAGGAGATTAAGGTTGACCAAAGCTTGGAAAATAGCCTAGGTATATTCCACACAGGCAGAGACACGACCATGTGTCTCATTCGTGTATGGAATACGACTTTGGGACACGGGCGTGTGGAGCCTTAAAGTATGAAATTTCCAAGATTTTTGTAAGTTCTCGGTTTAGTCCCGAACCCTTTCTAAAGTATGTTTTGGGATTCGTAGACTCAAATAAGGGACTATATGTAAGTAAATGAACGTTTTGAAATATGAATGAAATTTTATGGCCTGTATTTTAGTTTAATGTTTGTATGTTTGTCCGGTAACGCCTCGTACCTTATCCCGGCCTCGGGTACGGGTAAGGGGTGTTACATAATAGCCATCAGTGGATCAACGATCATAAAGCAACCATGCAATCCTCATATACTTCCTCCGTTCCCTAATTCCCAACCCATGCAATATGTCGTGTATGTCATGCTCAATCATCACACGTGTATGCAGAATGACCATATTCAAACATATATTAAGAGCATATCAGTCATACAACCACAGTCAAGTCAATTAAAACGCAGTCATACATTCATAATTAAATCAGTCAAATTTGAAGTCTAAGTCGATCATTTACCCTCAAGGGCAAAATAGTCATTTTACCCTACAGGGGTATGTTGGTCATTTTACACTATAAGGGTATTTCGGTAATTTTATACTATAAGGGTATTTCGATAATTTTACAAATCGAGGGTATTTCGGTAATTTTAAAAATCGAAGGTGTTTTGGTGATTTTACAAATCGAGGGTGTTTCCGTAATTTTACAAACTGAGGGTACTTCGGTAATTTTACAAATCGAGGGTATTCGGTAATTTTACAAATCGAGGGTGTTTCGGTAATTTTACAAACCGGGAGTACTTCGATAATTTTACAAACTGGGGTTATTTCGGTAATTTCTCTTTATTATGGGTTTATTACTTACCTTGGCTCGTTAACAAGTCCTCGTTGGCTAAAGTGAACAGATACTATGTACCAGGTAGGATTCCAGAGAAGAGGAGGTGAGTCATAAGACCGCTTAAGTACCAAACTCTCCTTAGATCCAATCCTAGACATGCATATACCCATTGCCACACCTTAACCTTATGACTCGTCCACGGTCACGATTAATTAATTATTTAAGTTTTATGTCTGCTTGAGTAGTTACCAAAAACTAGGTCCACAACTCCTTTACTAAACACTAATAGATCCACAATTATTCATTTGGCCCCTTTAGGCCCAATCTCATTCACATAGCCCATCAGGCCCAATCTCATTCATATGGCCCATCAGGCCCAACTACTTCCCACCTAACAGCTAGATTTACACAAGCGGGCCGACGAGCCCATTCAGCCCATCGAGGCCCAAAATAGCCCCAGCACACAAGAACGCTCGTGGTAGCTTTCAGCTTTTGCCGATTTCTAACAAAGAAAGGCGTGAATACGCACCTGTTTATGAGAACGCGCCGAAGTCCACGATCACCAACCTTGGCACATCAACCAATAAGAAAATTCCTTATTTTCTTATGACCATTTCAACCACAGAGTTCCAGTCCAACTCCACCTCCTACACAGCTCAAATAGCAAAATAAATACTCCATTGCGCATCCCAAGACTTGAACCTTAGACCTCACAGTTACACAACACACCACATTGCGACTCCACCACAAGCTCTTTCTGTGTCATATTTTATCCTTAATTAAATATAAGGTCTATAGGCCAGAGTCCAGGTTCCTTTAAAAGAAAAACCAAAATAAATTGCAAGAGCTAAAATTTGAACCCAGGCTCCCTTGCAACCTTAATGACGCCCCAACCACTAGACTACATGCTTCATTGTGTCATTTATTTACCACAATAATTTAAAAGGCCTTCATCCAAGCACCCACGGTTTTATTCACTTATTACCAAAATTTTTGCTAAAGCCCAGGTTTGAACCCAAGATTTCTCCAACACTTCTCAGGGCCATTAACCACTAAAGCAGACATTTAATTGTGTCATTTCCTTGTACAATCAAATACTTATATACAACCTCCTTACGGACCCATACTAAAGGCCTAATACTTCTAGGCCCAAATTCGGGGCGTTACAGTATGGTCTTAACATTTTTATGTGTGTTTTGATATGGTTGAATGATGGAAAACTTATAGGTATATTAATAATTAGTTTGAAATAGTATATTTGGTACAATTATGAATATATGCATTTGGTTGTCTAGGTAAATATGGATATTTGGTTGACATGTTATTAATTTGTCATTTGAGGTGCCTAAAAGCATATTGGTTGTATGTTGTGATATTACATGTTTAAGACTTGATTCTAACTTGATTTGAATGCCATGTTATGGCTTGTTGATATACAAATTGTTGTGTTTAGGTTGGTACCAAATTAGGTGAGAAATGTGGTATAGAAATGGCATATTTTGGTTCACACGGGTAGAGACATGAGTGTGTGTCTCAGCCGTGTGTCACACACGGCTAGGTGATACGGCCGTGTGTCCCCTATATCTTTAAAATTGTGCAAGTCAGTATGCTTAACATGGCCTAGCACACAAGCGTGTGACTTAGCCATGTGACCCAAGTCAGAGAGTTACCCAAGCACAGACACGGGCTGGTACATGGCCATGTGTCCCTATTTCGAATGTCCACATGGCCTGGCCACACGGTCGTGTGTCCCCTACAACTTTGAAAAATTTTAATGTTTTTCAATTTTTTTTGAATATCCGATTTAGTCCTGACTTGTTTCTAATGCGTATTTTGGGTCTCGAAGGCTTACATAAGGGATAATATGTTTGTTTTTGGTTGGTTTATAATATGAATATTATATGATGTGAAATGTTTTAAATTTCTATCTATATATTCTGTAAAATTTGGTAATGCTCTATAACCCTATTCCGATGACGGATTCTGGTTAGGGGTGTTACATTTATTGGTATCAGAGTTACGGTTTAGTTGATTGTCAGACTAATGTAGCATACACAAGTCTAGTTATACTTGCCATTATATAACCTATGATAGTGTGATATCTTCTGACCGTTTTAAAACATGTTTTTAGATGGCAATGACATCCAACCGAGCTAATTCCGATGAAGTAGAGAGTTAGCTCAAACTTACGTTCAAGGAGTAGCTTCTAGTGGTACAAGGCCTGTATCTGAGGCCGGAGAGGAGAGGCTAAAGTGGTATTCTTCCAGATGATGAATGAACGGTTCACCGAGTTCATATGGACGAACCTACCACCCCCTCCTGTTCCTCAACCAGCTCCTATTATTTCTCAAGGTATAGAACCTATCAGAGTTAGTAATCCTCTTGTTGATAAGATCCATAAGTACGGTGCTGAAGAATTTTGAGCTACAACTGAGGATGATCTCGAAAGAGTTGAGTTCTGGTTAGAAAATACTATTAGAAATCTTGATGAATTTTCTTGTTCACCGACTGAATGTCTTAAGTGTGCAGTATCTCTATTAAAAGATTCAACTTACCAGTGGTGGAATACATTAACTTCTGTTGTACCAAAAGAGAGGATTACTTGAGAATTCTTTCAAATTAAGTTCCGAAAGAAATACATCAGTTAGAGGTTTCTCGACCAGAAATGTAAAGAATTTTTGGAGCTTAAACAAAGCCATATGACAGTGTCTTAATATGAATGAGAATTTGTTCGATTGAGCAAATATGCTCGAGAATGTTAGTTTGAAGATAGTTTAGGTGAAGATAAAAAACTATTAGTTGGGATCCTTAAGTTGAAAGAAATTGTTTTACTAGTTGATCAGGCATATAAAGCTGAAGAGTTGAGCAAAGAGAAAAGACAAGTTGAGACTAAAGCTAGAGATTCAAGTAAGAGATTGACGGGAAATTCATATCAGTCAGTATCGAAGAAATCAAAAAAATATCACGACTGTTCTAGTACTTCTGTGAGATACTCCGGTAGAGATAGAGGTACCCGTCACTCCAGTCCTAATCACAGGCTACATCTGTAGCGAGTGTGGGTAGTGCTAGAAACATCAGATCCAAGTGCAAGCATTGTAACAAGCTACATTTTGGTGAGTATCAAATGAAGAGTAGAGCGTGTTTCAGATGTGGACCATTTTCAGTGAAATCAGAATAGTGGTTTCGGAACCATAATTTTGAAGTCTAAAAATTTATTTTAATATTATTTTCATAACTACAGCATGTTAAAATTATGGTATAAAAATTTCGTTAGGAAATTTTACTATTTGTATGCTCAATTTGTAAAAAAAAAAAGACTAAATTGCGTAAAGTGCGAAAGTTGTGTTCTATTAGCTAAAAGTGTTAAATAGCTATAGAACCTTAAAGTGGAAGTCCTTATTTGGTAATTATACCATTATTGGAGTTAGTGGATGTGTATGGCATGGTATTTATGAAAATTTTAAAGTTAGGTAAGGGCAAAAAGGTAATTAGGTAATTAAAAGCCAAATTAATGAAACAAATAACTATCATCTTTCTCCCATTTCTTTTGGTGTGGGCCGAATATCACCATAGGAGGGGAGAAGAGATTTTATTCAAGCTTTCTCTTTGCATATAAGTGATTTCTTGTCCCGTTCTTGTTGATTTTTACGTTTTTTTTTTAATTCTTGTTGCTTAATCTAGCTAAATAAGATACTAATTTGTAAAATGGTTGAAAGCCCAGGGTTTTACCATTGATGTGCATGTTGGGGTTTAGAAGTTTATTGGAAGAAAATGAGTCTTTATTATTAATTAAACAACTTTTGTTAAAGGGATTTTAAATGAAATTATTATTTAGAGGTTAAATTGTGAAATGTGAAAATTGTGTGTTAAACGTGTGAAATTGTGGATTGTATGGGCTTATATAGGCATATATGAAAATTTGGCTAGGCTTGTTTAAGGGTGAAATTTCATGAATTTCATTTTATGAGCCTAGGGACTAAATTGTAAAAAGGTCAAAATAGTAATTTTGCCAAAACTTGAATTTTTGGATTGAATTGAATAGAGTAATGATTAAAATAGTTAATTTGATTATATAGATCAAGAAAAACAACGAACGAAATTAGATCGGGGAAAGGACAAAGTTATTGAATAAACGACCATTTTCCGTCATACGAGTTTGAGGTAAGTTCGTAAAATTAAATTGTGTATTTATTATATACTTTAATTGAAAATATATGTATTGAATTGTGTAATTATTATGTATAAATCATCTAATGCATAACCGAGGAAGTACGGAGAAACACCGAGCCCTGTTTGCACCTTAGAAAATCGTAGGATACAAATGACAAGTCTTGCATGTGTTGCAGACTCACCACAGCTCGTATGAGCTTATCGATATTCAACTTAGAGGAGCTTACCGTTTATTACTCGTATGAGCCTACATGTTCAGGAATTTACAAATTATAGTTTAGTACACCTCCTGTGTATTACCCACGTATCTAGCGAGATCCTATGTGGTTCAACAGGCATAGTGTATTACGAGATTATATGAGTTATATGTGAACTATTACAGGTAGTTACATGGAGATGATTTATATATTTGATATATGGATATATGATAAAAATGTTACATGTACATGGAATTCTTATAATTGTTGAATTCATGCATGATTCTTGATTTTATATGTATACATGGCTAATTTAGTGTATGGTTATGTGATAGGCATTGGCCAAATTGAATTGAGCTACTTGCCTAAAATTGTGGTTATATGGTAAGTTTAATTCTATGTATTACGAACTTACTAAGCTTAATTGCTTATTTTGTTTATTTTTTCGTGTTTTTTAGTGTCTCGGAAGCTCATTCAGATTGGAAGACGTCAAGGATCATATCACACTATCAAACACTTATTTTGGTACTTTGGGCTCTCTATTTTTTAGATAAATGGCATATAGAGGTATTTTGGCTAATGTTGCCTATATGTTTTGTTGAGTTTTGACCATTTGAGTTGACTTGTAAAGTGGTCATATATTTTGATATGTGTATATGTATAAATGACCTTATGTTATGCTGTGTATAGAGGTTATATTAAGTTCATTGTTTGTGAAATTGTGTTTTGGTACTAAATGGTTAGAATTGAGATGTGTATGCATGTTAAGTTTTAGGCTCAAAGTCTCATATATGTATTTGACCATTTAGGTAGAATTTGGAAGTATATTTGATTTGTTGTGCTTAACGATATCATGTTGTATGTATGGATATTACATGTTATAAACTTGATATTAGTTGGCTTTGAATGCCCATTTATGCCATGGTTGTTGCAAATTGATGTGTGTAAGTTGGTACCAATTGGGTGAGAAATCTGGCTTAGAAAATGGCCTATTTTTGTTCACACAGGTAGAGACACGGATGTGTGTCTCAGTCGTGTGTAACATATGGCCAGGTGACACGACCGTGTGTCCCTTGATACTTTTATAGAAATCAAGTTAGTAGCTTCACACAGCCTTGCAGACGGGCATGTGGCTTGGTCGTGTGCCACAAGTCAGTATACCTACCAATTTTCACGTGGCCTAGCACACGGCCTGGCACACGGGCTTTTGGTCTGGCCGTGTGACTAAGTCAGTGAGTTGCACAGGGTAGGACACGGGCTAGGACACGGCCGTGTGTCCCCATTTTGAATGCCCACACGACCTAAGACACGGGCATGTCATTTAGCTGTGTGAGACACATGACCTAGCTACACGGGCGCGTGTCCCCTGCATTTTAAAAGTTTTAATGTCTATTTTGGGCCTAGAGGGCTCGTATTAGGGACTATATGATTGTAATTGAATGGTATTTGTTTGGAATGAGAAATGAGTATGAAATGTATGATTGTATGTTGTACAAATTTGGTAATTTCCTATACCCTATTTTAACGTCGGGTACGGGTTAGGGGTGTTACATTTATTTATATTAGAGCTATGGTTTAGTCGATTCTTGGACTAACATAGCGTAGTGAGTCTAGCTATACATGTCATTTTATAACATGTGATAGTGTGATGGCTCTTGACTGTTTAAATCATGTTTTCATATAGTAATAGATTCCAATCAAGTAGACTCCAATGATGTAGAAAGTAGCGCGTCGGCCTCCATTCGCGGAACAGCTTCTTCTGGATTGAAACCCGTATTTGAGGGTCGTAGTTGAAAGGCTGAGGAAGCCTTCCTCCATATGATGAACGAGTGGTTCACCGAGTTCATACGGACGAACCTGACTGCTCAACAACTTCTACCCCCTCCTGTTCCCTAATCGGTTCCCGTTATTCCTCAGTGTACGGAACCAATCTGAATTTGTAGGCCTCCGGTTGATAAGAGTGGCAAGTATAGAGCTAAAGAGTTTCGAGTTACAATTGATTATGATCTAGAAAGAGTCGAGTTTTAACTAGAGAATACAATTAAGATCTTCAATGAGTTATCTTGTTAACTAACCGAATGTGTTAAATGTGTTGTATCTCTCCTGAAAGATGTCGCATGCCAATGGTGAGTACCTTGACTTCTGTAGTACCGAGAGAGAGGATCACTTGGGAATTCTTTCAATTTGAATTTCGTAAGAAATATATGTCATTGATTTCTTGATAGAAAATGCAAGGAATTTCTGGAGTTGAAACAGGGTCGTATGATCGTAACTGAGTATGAAAGAGAATTTGTGAGACTGAGTAAGTATGCTCGAGAGTGCGTCTCCACTGAAGAAATTATGTGAAAACGGTTTGAAGACGGGTTGAATGAAGACATCAAGCTCTTAGTCTGGATACTTGAACTGAAAGAATTTGTGGTTTTAGTCAATAGAGCTCACAAAGCTAAGGAGCGTAGTAAAGAAAAGAGAAAAGCTGAATTTGAAGCTAGAGATTCGAGGAAGAGATTTACAAGAAAATATCCTCAGTCAACATCAAAGAAATCTAAAGAATATCACTACCGTCTTACTATTTCTTTGAGGCATTCTAGTCAAGATAAAGATATGAGACACTCCAATCCTAAACCCTAGGCTACATCTATAGCTAGTGTGGGTAGTGTTAAAAATGCTAGACCCGAATGCAAACACTACAACAAGCCACATTATGGTAAGTGTCGGGTGAAGAGTGGAACATGTTTCAGGTGTGGTTTCTTCGACCACTACCTTAGAGAGAGGTCTGAGAAAGAAAAAGTTCAAACTATGAGGCCGAGCAATACAACTAGTAGAGGGAGACCATCTTGAAACACCGAAAATATGAGTGGTAGTCGAGATGCTACGAGGGATTCTACGATGAGGTCTGAGGCACGGGCGCCGGCCAGAGCTTTTTTCATTCACGCTTGCAAAGATGCGTTAGTGCCAGAGTGGTAGTCGAGATGCTACGAGGGATTCTACGGTGAGGTCTGAGGCACGGGCGCCTGCCAGAGCTTTTTTCATTCAAGCTTGCGAAGATGCGTTAGTGCCAGATGTTATCACCGGTATTTTTTCTCTTTATAACACTGATGCAACTGTTTTGATTGATCCTAGATCAATCCATTCATATGTATGTACGAACTTAGTGTCTAGTAAGAGTTTGTCTATCGAGTCCATTGAATTTTTGGTTATGGTATCGAACCCCTTAAGTCAGTATGTCCTAATTGATAAAGTCTACAAGAATTGTCCTTTGATGATTCGGGACTATTGTTTTCCAGATGATTTGATGCTTTTATCGTTTGATGAGTTTAATGGGATTTTGGGTATGGATCGGCTGCATGATGTGGTTGTGAATTGTAGATAGAAGATTATTGTATTAAAATGTCAGAATAGTGAGACTATTCGTATTGAATTCGAGGACTCGAGTGGTTTGCTTATTATGATATCGACTATGCTAGCACAAAAATATGTGAGAAAGGGTTGCGATGCTTATCTTGCGTACATACTTGATATGAAAGTGTCGGAAACGAAAATTGAATCAGTGCTAGTGGTTTGTGAATATTCAGATGTTTTTCCAGAGGAACTACTCCAATTGCCACTGATCAGAGAAGTTGAGTTTACTATTGAGTTAGTACCAGGAACATCACCGATATAGATAGCTCCGTATTGAATGGCTCCGACAGAGTTGAAAGAGTTGAAAGCTCAGTTGCAAGAGTTAACAGATAGAGGTTTTGCACAATTGAGTTTCTCGCCTTGGGGAGCACTAGTTTTGTTTATAAAGAAGAAGAATGGACCAATGAGACTGTGTATCGATTAGTGATAACTTAACAAGGTTACGATTAAGAATAAGTATCCTTTACTGAGAATTGATGATTTGTTCGATCAGTTGAAAGGAGCAACAATATTTTCAAATATTGATTTGTGATCGGATTATTATCAGTTAGGGTTAAAGATTCGGATGTACCAAAAACTGCATTCAGAACTAGGTATGGACCTTATGAATTTCTTGTTATGCTGTTTGGGTTGACTAACGCTCCTGTAGTTTTTATAGATTTGATGAATAGAATTTTTAGTTTGTATTTAGAAAGATTCGTTGTTGTATTCATTGATGATATTCTGATCTATTCTCGAGATGAGTCTGAACATCCCAAGCATTTGAAAATTGTGTTACAAACTTTGAGAGATAAACAACTATTTGCTACATTCAGCAAATGTGAGTTTCGGCTCCGAAAAGTTGGATTTTTGAGACACATTGTTTCGGCGGAAGGCATCAGAGTTGACTTGAGCAGGATTCCAGCGGTTGTTGACTGGAAACCACCAAGAAACATATCTGAAGTCAGAAGTTTTCTGGGATTAGCTGGTTATTATTGGCGATTTGTAAAAGGATTTTTGATGATTGCTACACCGATGACTTGATTATTTTTGAAAGATTTAAAGTTTGAGTGGTCTAAGAAATGCCAATAGGGTTTTAACCAGTTGAAAGCACTATTAACCGAAGCACCAATATTGGTTCAACCTGAGTCGGGTAAAGAATTTGTGATTTTCAGTGATGCATCGTTAAACGGTTTGGGATGTGTTTTAATGCAAGAAGGAAAAGTGATAGCATATGCTTCCAGACAGTTAAAGACGCATAAGAAGAATTATCCGACATACAATTTGGAGTTGGCCAGAATCGTGTTTGTATTGTAAATTTGGCGACATCACTTGTTCGGTAAGAAGTGCCACATATTGATCGATCACAAAAGCTTAAATTATTTGGTTTCACAGAAAGATTTAAACTTGTGACAACAAAGATGGCTTGAATTGTTAAAAGACTATGAGTTAGTGATTGATTATCACTCGAGGAAAGCGAATGTAGTTGCGGACGCTCTAAGTAGAAAATCTTTGTTTGCTGCGAAAGCAATGAATACGCGATTGACTTTGTCTAATAATGATTTGATCTTAGCTGAGTTAAAAGTTAAACCAATGTTTTTACAACAAATTTGCGAGGCTCAGAAATATGATAATGAATTACAAGCTAAAAAAGTATAGTACGAGTCGACTATTGGTTCAAAGTTTCATATCGGGTCTGATGATTATTTGCTGTTCCGAGGTAGAGTTTGTGTACCAAGAAATCCCAAGCTTCTACAAAAAATTTTACATAAAGCACACGGTGGTTGCTTGTCTGTTCACCTAAAGAGTACTACGATGTACAGTGATCTAAAATAAATGTTTTGGTGGTCGGGCACGAAACGTGACATTTCAGAATTTGTGTCGAGATGCTTGATTTGTCAATAGGTTAAAGCCGAACATTAAGTACCTTCAAGGCTATTTCATCCAGTAATGATACCAAAGTGTAAATAGGATAGAGTTACGACGGATTTCATATAGGGATTACCCTTATCTCCGAATTGTATATTTCAAAGATTGTAAGATTGCACAGAGTGCTAGTCTACATTATTTTGGATAGAGATCCACGACTTACAACTCGATTTTAGAAGAAGTTACAAGAAGCTTTGGGTATGCGGTTACATTTTAGCACTGCATTTCATCCACAAACCGATTGTTAGTCTAAAAGAGTGATCCAAATTCTCGAAGATATGCTTCATTGCTATGTATTAAAGTTTGAAGGCAAATGGGAAAAATATTTACCGTTGGTTAAATTTGTGTATAATAATAGTTTTCAATCGAGCATTAAGATGACACTGTATGAAGCTTTATATGGACATAAATGTTGAACCCCATTGTACTGGACTGAGCTAAGTGAGAAAAAGATACGCAATCCGAAGAGAAGGTGAAAATGATTATTGAAAGTTTAAATGCCGCTTCTGCTAGACAAAAATCATACGCGGATTTGAAGCGTAAAGCTATTGAGTTTCAGATTGGTGATAAAGTGTTTTTGAAAGTATCACCTTGGAAAAGAATTTTTTGTTTTGGTCACAAAGGAAAGTTGAGCTCGCGATTTATCGGACCGTATGAAATTATGAAGAGAATTGGGCCAGTGGCTTATCGACTTGAGTTACCGTCAGAGTTAGAAAAGATTTATAATGTGTTTCATGTGTCTATGTTACAATGGTACAGATCAGATCTTTCACATATAATTTCTCCGACCAAAATTGGGATTCAGCCCGACATTAAATATAATGAAGAACCGGTCAGGATTTTAGCATGAGAGATCAAAGAGTTGAAAAATAAAAGAGTTGCTTTAGTAAAAGTTCTTTGGCATCGTCACGAGATTGAGAAGGCTACTTGGGAACCCGAGGAGTCTACTTGGGAACCCGAGGAGACCATGAGAAAATAATACCCTAATCTATTTTCTGGTAAGATTTTCGGGGACAAAAATTCCTAAATGGGAGAGTTGTAATGGTTTTTTTTTAGTGAAACCGGAACAGTGATTTTTGGACTACAAATCTGAAGTCGAAAAATTTATTTTAATATTATTTTAATATCTACAGCATGTTAGAATTATGGTATAAAAATTTCATTAGGAAATTTTACCGTTTGTATGCTTAATTTGTAAAAAAAAAGACTAAATTGTGTAAAGTGCGAAAGTTGTGTTCTATTAGCTAAAAGTGTTAAATAGCTATAAAACCTTAAAGTGGAAGTCCTTATGTGGTAATTAGACCATTATTGGAGTTAGTGGATGTGCGTGGTATGGTATTTATGAGATTATTCGTTGACTACCGTCAGCTCAATAAAGTCACAATCAAGAATGAATATCCACTGCTTCGCATTGATGATTTGTTTGATCAGTTGAAAGATGCCACAGTGTTCTCAAAGATTGATCTTTGTTCTGGATATTAACAGTTACGAGTGAAAGATTCTGATGTGCCAAAAATAACATTCAGAACCAGGTATAGACATTATGAATTTCTTGTAATGCCGTTTGGTTTAACTAACGTACTTGCAGTATTTATGGATTTGATGAATAAAATTTTCAGACCATATTTAGATAGATTTTTTGCAGTATTTATTGATTGTATTCTAATATATTCACGAGATACAACTGAACATGCCAAGCATCTGAGAATTGTTCTACAAACTTTGCGAGATAAACAATTGTTTGATAAATTTAGCAAATGTGAGTTTTGGATTTGGGAAGTTGGTTTTCTAGGACACATAATATCAACGGAAGGCATCAGAGTAGATCCGAAT
The DNA here is from genome assembly GCF_025698485.1 of Gossypium arboreum. Taxonomy (NCBI): domain Eukaryota; kingdom Viridiplantae; phylum Streptophyta; class Magnoliopsida; order Malvales; family Malvaceae; genus Gossypium; species Gossypium arboreum. The sequence goes on along the minus strand of NC_069070.1, from coordinate 108,722,162 downwards.
AAAATTTCAGTGGTTGTTAACTAGAAACCATCGAGAAACATATCTAAAGTCAGAAGTTTTCTAGGATTAGCTAGTTATTACCGGAGGTTTGTAAAAGGGTTTTCGATGATAGCTACACCGATGATATGACTACTATAGAAAGATGTGAAATTTGAATGGTCTGATAAATGTCAGCAAAGTTTTAATCAATTGAAAGCCCTGTTGACTAAAGTATCAGTTCTGGTTCAGCCTGAATCGGGTAAGGAATTTGTGAATTTCAGTGATGCGTCATTAAACGGTTTAGGTTGTGTTTTGATGTAAGAAGGTAAAGTAATAGCTTATGCTTCTAGACAGTTAAAGCCACATGAAAAGAACTATCCGACACATGACCTAGAGTTGGCCGCTATTGTTTTTACGTTGAAAATTTGGCGACACCATTTTTTCGGCGAAAAATATCTTGTATTTACCGATCGAAAGAGTTTAAAGTATCTAATGTCGCAGAAAGATCTGAATCTGAGACAACGTAGATGGATCGAAATATTAAAAGATTATGAGTTAGTTATTGATTATAATCTGGGAAAAGCAAACGTAGCTGCTGATGCTTTGAGTAAAAATCCTTGTTTGTTCTGCGAGCAATGAATACCTAATTGTCAATATCTGATGATGGCTCGATCTTAGTTGAGTTAAAAGTAAGACCGATGTTTTTACAACAGATCTACGAAGCTCAAAAATGTGATAGCGAGATATTAGCTAAATGGGAATGATATGAGTCGACTTCTGATTCAGAATTTCAGATAGGACTTGATGGTTGTTTCTTATTTAGAGGTAGAGTTTGTGTACTGAAGAATCTATAGCTTATACAGAAAATTTTGCACGAAGCTCATAGTGGTAGCTTGTCTGTTCATGCGGGAAGTAATAAAATGTACAATGATTTAATACATTTGTATTAGTGGCCGGGAAAAAAATGTCATATTTCTGATTTTGTATAAAAAATGTTTGGTAAGTCAGCAAAGTAAAGCTGAACACCAGGCACCTTTAGGACTGTTACAGCCAGTGATGATATTGGAATGGAAATGAGATTGAGTTACTATGGATTTTGTATCGGGTTACCCCTACCTCCGAAAAAGAAGGATGCCATTTGGATTATCGTTGATCGTTTGACGAAGTTTGTACATTTTATTCCAGCATGTACAGATTACTCACTTGAAAGATTAGCGGAGTTATATGTATCAGAGATTGTCAGGTTACACGAAGTACCAGTCTCTATTATTTTGGATAGAGATCCGCAGTTTATATTGCGATTTTGAAAAAAATTACAAGAAGCTCTAGGTACACGATTGCATTTTAGCACTGCATTTCACCCTCAGATTGATGGTTAGTCCGAACGTGTGATTCTGATTCTTGAAGATATGCTTAGTTGCTATATTTTAGAATTCAAAGGCAATTGGGAGAAATATTTTCCATTAGTCGAATTCGTATATAATAATATTTTTCAATCAAGCATAAAAATGACATCGTATGAGGATCTATATGGTCAAATGTCGAACCCCGTTATATTGGACTGAGCTTAGTAAGAAAAGGATACATGGAGTTGATTTGATTCGCGAGACTGAGGAAAAAGTGAAACTGATCTGAGAAAGCTTAAAAACAGCTTCGGATCGTCAGAAATCTTATGCGGATCTTAAACGTAAAAATATAGAGTTTCAAGTTGGTGACAAAGTATTTTTGAAAGTTTTACCCTGGAAGAAAGTTCTACGGTTTGGTCGTAAAGGAACTGAGTCCACAATTTATTTGACCGTATGAGATTACTGAGAGAATCGAACCTGTTGCGTATTGATTAGCTTTATTGTTAGAATTAGAAAAGATTCACAATGTCTTTAATGTGTCTATGTTACGACGGTATCGATCTGACCATTCACATGTTATATCTCTAACGGATGTCAAAATTTAACTTGACATGACATATGGTGAAGAACCGATCAGAATTTTGGCATGAAAGGTGAAAGAATTGAGAAATAAAAATGTAGCTTTTGTAAAAGTTCTTTGGCATAGACATAGAATAGAAGAAGCTACTTGGGAACCCTATAAATTTATGAGAAAGCAATATTCGAACCTCTTTACTGGTAAGATTTTCAAGGATGAGAGCCCGTTTTCAGTAAAATTGGAACAGTGGTTTCGAGACCACAAATCCGGATACAAAAAAATTTACTTTTATTATTTTATGTTCTATTGTATGATAGAAATACAATATAAAAATTGACTAGGCTTGAGTAAGTATGAAATTGCATGAAAGTCATTTTCCGAGCCTAGGGACTAAATTGTAATAAATTAAAAATACAGGGGTAAAATAGTAATTTTTCCAAAAATGTGTGTTGGCCTAAATTGAATTTGAATTATATTGAATTAAGTTCGTAAAGATCTGGTAATTTCTTTCAACTATGCCTTTTTGTTATGGAATATAAGAGGCAGTAGAATCATATATTATGACGTGTTTCTCACATACTTGTTTTAGGAAATTAGTGTTATATTCACTGTCTCTATTAGATCTAATCCATTTTATTCTTCTATCAAGTTGATTTTCTACTTCTACTTGATAAAGAAGGAATGTTTTATCATCTTCATATTTTGACATTAGGAGATAAACCTTTGTGTATCTAAAGTAATCATCTAAAAAGGTAATATAGTAGCGTTTTCCTCTTTTACTCTTTGTGTTTCTAAAATTTGCTAGATCTGTATGAATTAACTTTAAAAGTATAGTCTTCCTATCAGCAACAGGTTTGAAGTGAAGTCTAGTATGTTTTGATTCAACACAGATTTCACATTTATTAAAGCTAATGTTATCTAGATTAGAAAGCATTTTCATCTGTTTAAGCATTTTAAGGGAGTGAAAGTTCACATGTCCTAATCTAGCATGCCATATATTAAGAGACTTAACAATGTAAGCAAAATTAGAAGTTTTATTAATTACATTAGACACAATCTCGATCACAAACAACCCTCCACTCAAGTAACCTTTTCCCTACATAGGTTCTACGAGAACGTACAAGTTTTTCGGATTCAAAAACTAGTTTGATATAATGCAGAAGTCCACCACTAATCAAGTATCTACATAAAGTAGGGACATACAAAACATTATTTAAAGCAAGTGTTTTGCTAGAAGTAAGCTTAAGTAAAATCTTTCCTTTACAGAGTACTTGTGAACTGCTAGAATTTGGTGAACATCTCTATGTTGGCATAGAAATGTTTAGAAGTGTCTATATCTACTATCCAATCAGTGTCATTTTTCACTAGGTTGACCTCGGAGACCACATCGATGATCACCTCATTTAGATATTCAATTAGATGCATGAATGGCTTGTTCTCGATTGAGACACTCGAAGTGGACAGAGTGTCAGAAATATTGGTACACTTTATGTCCTGGCTTGCTGCATACATAGCAACTAACTGGGTTGTTGGACTTTTGATTTTTTCTTAGTTTCTTGAAGTTAGCAAGCTTTTTGGATTGAGGCTTGAATTTCTTCTTTGGAATCCTAACATTCTTAAACCTATTAAGTTTAGGAACAGAAGAAGATTCCACGAGGTTAGCCTTAAAAGATAATTCACTGGAAGTAATACAATTATTATCTTTAAGATGGTTGGCTTCCTTTATTTTCATAGGCAAATCAATTCCTCCAAGGACATGTATCGTTTTTATGCTTCAAAAGATTCTGGTAATAGGATCAGGACTCAATTAGTACATTTGCCTAAAGAATCTCACTTATTTTCATCCCTTTAGCTAGGATGCTAGAGATTAACTTTTCATAGGCATGCACTTGGTCTATAATTGGCTTATCATCAGTCATCTGGAATTTGAGCCATTCTCCAACGATGAACTTTTTTATTCTGGCATCACCCGCTCCATATTTTTTTTTTCTAAAGTGTCCTAGATGGATTTGGAAGACTTATCTTTGACAAATAAATCGAAGAGGTTGTTTGCCGTATGGCTTAACATGTGACCTCTGACCAATTATATTGAATTAAGTTCATAAAGATCTGGTTAGACCTAGTACGGAGTTAGATCGAGGCAAAGGCAAAATATCGGATTAGTCGCCTTCGTATCTACATAAACTCGTTAAAGTAAGTTCATGTAATTAAATTGTACACTAATATGTGTTAAATTGAATTATTGTTTTTGAATTATACAATTGTCATGAATAAATACTGGTTGTATATTCGATGATTACCAAGTCCTGTGTGAACCTTATGAAATTTGTAGGATACAAATGACATGTCATTAGGGTTACCGATTTGGTTAGGGTCTTATATGTGTTGCGGACACACCACAGCTCGTATGAGCTTCCCGTTATACAACTCGCATGAACTTCCCGTTGTTTCAACTCGGAAGAGCTTCTTGTTTACAACTCGTATGAGCATACATGAATATGAATTGTCGGATTATAGTTCAATACACCTCGTGTGTACTACCCATGTATCCAATGATATTTTAAATGGTTCAACGGGCACAGTTTTGTTATGAAATCATATGAGTTTGATATGAACTATTACTGGTATATACATGAAATACATTAAATATGATTATTTCATGAATTCAACCATGTGTGTTGGATTTTATATGTGATATTCATGGCTAATATGTTGGTGATCATGTGTTTAGGATTTTGGCCAAATTGATTGAGATATGCTATGTTTACTTACCTATTTTGTGGAAATATGGTAACTTAAATTCTGTATTATGCGAACTTACTAAGCTTAAATGTTTACTTTGTGCTATTTTCCATGTTTTATAGTAATTTGGAAACTCATTTAGGTTGTAAGTTGGTCAGACCTAGTTCACACTATCCATCGGCTCTTTTGGTACTTTCAGCAAATTAATTACAGTTATAATGGCATGTATAGGATATTTTTGCCAATGTTGGTATATAAATTTTTTGTTGAGACAAGCCATTTGAATGGCTTGTGTTTGATATATTTTGATGTATTTTATGTATTTGTGGTCTTAACATTTTTAATGTGTGTTTGCTATGGTTGAATGATGGAAAACTTATAGGTATATTGATGATTGGTTTGAAATAGTATATTTGGTACAATTATGCATATATGCATTTGGTTATCTAAATAAATATGGATATTTGGTTTACATGTTATTAATTTGTCATTTGAGGTGCCTAAGGGCATATTGGTTGTATGTTGTGATGATACATGTTTAAGACTTGATTCTAGCTTGATTTGAATGTCTTGTTATGGCTTGTTGATATACAAATTGTTGTGTTTAGGTTGGTACTAAATTGAGTAAGAAATGTAGCTTAGAAATGACCTATTTTTGTCCACACGGGCATGTGTCTCAGCCATGTGTCCCTTGTATCTTTAAAATTGTACAAGTCAGTATGCTCAACATGACATAGCACACGGGCGTGTGACTTGGCTGTGTGACCCAAGTCAGAGATTTACACGGGCACGGGCATGGGCTGAGACACAGCCATGTGCCCCTATTTTGAATGCCCATAAGGCCTGGCCACACGGCCGTGTGTCTCCTGCAACTTTGAAAATTTTCAATGTTTTGTAATTTTTTTTAAAATATCAGATTTAGTCCCGACTTGTTTCTAATGCATATTCTGGGCCTCGAAGGCTTATATAAGAGACAATATGTTTGTTTTTGGTTGGTTTATGATATGAATCTTATATGATGTGAAATGTTTGAAATTTCTATCTATTTGTTGTGTAAACTCCGATAATGCTCCATAACCTTGCTCCAGTGACTGATTCGGGTTAGGGGTGTTATAAATATACTTTGTATTATTTTCCTCTCATGGTTTTTGCATGTAAAAACAAAATAGAAGCAAATGTTGCTCATTGATTGTTTAAATGTTTAACTAATACTAAGCAGTATTACATGGTCGGATCGTAGTACAGAAAGATAGCTTGTATTAGTATACGAACCTAAATATGTCCTTAGTCTAATCAGAAATGAGCAAACCGATTGAAAAACTAATATGTTATCTATCAAGTCCAATTGGAAGATACCTTGTCTTAGGCATCAAAGCGAATGACTCCTAGAAGATAGAGACATATATGTAACTGATTGGACTGATAGTACATTGGACAGGACCCAAGCAGAATAGATCTTGAATCTATTTATGGATTTATTCACTTGTGACATTCATAATGTAACATACTTAAATCCTGAATAGATGGCGGACTATGTATGCGTGACTTATACACTTTGAGGTAAGTAAAAGCCTAAGTTCAAATAGGTAATGAATCGAAAGCTGGTACGTTGGGTGTACGACTTCTTTAGTATGTAACGTCATTCTCAATAGTGAAATTCATAACCCAAAATATGGGTAAATGGTATCCTCTCATTGGCATTACATGGTTGATGAAAAGTAAACGAGGCCACGAGTCGTCTGTCTTTGTGATGGATGACTTGATCATTATTTGATATTGATTAACTTTTTGTGAAGGAAGATGTAATGGTTACTATGAGATAAAATAGGATCATACTGGGAGAACAAATATTATCTTAAAGAAGTCAATGATTTCCTATGAGGGTAGCACACTTATGACAAAGTCATTGGACGAGCAATGAGTAGTTGCTTTTGTAATGGTATGTCATTGAGGAGAGTTCAGTCAAGATACTATAGTGAAATGACTTCGTGACTAAATGAGTTTATAATTAATAGGTGAAAAGTCAAAACTTAATTATAAATGATTTGAACCTCAACTACCCCCCCGCTAGCTCAATTAAACCAGAAATGATTGCGTGTCTGAAAAAAATGAACGGAATGAATAGAAAGAGAGAAATGGAAAACATTTGGGAATAATTATGATTTTCTCCGAAAGGAAGAAATAGAATCATTTGGAAATAAATGTAGGTTTTCGAAAATAGAAATGAAAAGGAAAATGAAAAGGAAAATTTGCAATCCTATATAGGACTACTTAAAAAAAATGATGGAAGAATGATTTTATGTTTTTGGATTGTTTTAAAGCCTGAAAATGAAAATAAATCACTTGGTCATAGTGAATATGTTAAGTTGTGACATATTGAACGAATTTTCTCGAAATTTTACTATGGGTAAAATCGTCAAAATTTTACTGGGGGTAAAATTAGGATGAGAAATTTATTTAATGTGTAAATATTAAGTTTATTTTGAGAAATAAAAAAATTGAATCGAGTTAGATTACATTACAGAGTACTAGGCCAAAAAGGCCCAAGAAGTACTCGTATTTGGAGCCAATGTAAGAGAGGCTCAAAACCCCTCATATAACATGAATGGGGTGATAACCCTAGTAGCAATAGGTGAGTCGCTTACTCTTCTCCTACTCTAAGTGGGATGTTTTTTTTTTTTTCTGTTTAAAATAAACCTCTACAACTCTACAAGGGTTCTACTTTCTCTTCTTATAAATAGATGGCATGGGTAGAGCTATTAGCACAACTTTTGAGAGATTGTTATTCTGCCAAAAAATAGAGAGGATTTATTCTCAAATTATAAACATATTTTTCATAAGAACAATTTTGCCAGTTTCTATTAAGAAGAAAGAATTTTCATTTTCACATCAAAAGGAAAAAGAAACATTTTCTAGTTCTATGTTTTGGTTCAATTGGTTCGAGCCCACACTCGAAGTAGTTCATGTTACGAGAATAGTAGAGAAGATCATTTGGTTGGAAGTCAAAAAATATCAATTATTCGCTTATCATAAAACGCAAGTTCGTATTTGGTTAAGGTTTATTGCTATAAATATCACAAACTAGTTTTCAAAATTTTAATTTTTCGTTGTGCAAGAAAACCATTTTCAAATCGGGTTTTTTCCAACACATCTGACTGCATGTCATGCATTATAATAGATTTCTTTAAAGGGCATGTAAGGACATAAATCTATTTGCCGCATTGTTTAAAGCATAACCAATAAAAATTGCATCAAAAGTTTTAAACCTGATGATGTTCTTTTTAAAAGTAGGTATACCTACTTTAGCTAAGCATCCCCACACTTTCAAGTATTGCAAATTAGGGGCATAACCTTTCCATAATTCATATGGGGTGCAGAAAGTACGGCCTCCCCCCATATACTGTCAAGCAAGCTAAAACTTAGAAGTAAGACATTTATCATTTCTTTTAAAGTTCTATTCTTTCTTTCAGCTATGCCATTTTGTTATGGAATATAAGAGGCAGTATAATCATATATTATGACGTGTTTCTCACATACTTGTTTTAGGAAATTAGTGTTATATTCACTGTCTCTATTAGATCTAATCCATTTTATTCTTCTATCAAGTTGATTTTCTACTTCTACTTGATAAAGAAGGAATGTTTTATCATCTTCATATTTTGACATTAGGAGATAAACCTTTGTGTATCTAAAGTAATCATCTAAAAAGGTAATATAGTAGCGTTTTCCTCTTTTACTCTTTGTGTTTCTAAAATTTGCTAGATCTGTATGAATTAACTTTAAAAGTATAGTCTTCCTATCAGCAACAGGTTTGAAGTGAAGTCTAGTATGTTTTGATTCAACACAGATTTCACATTTATTAAAGCTAATGTTATCTAAATTAGAAAGCATTTTCATCTGTTTAAGCATTTTAAGGGAGTGAAAGTTCACATGTTCTAATCTAGCATGCCATATATTAAGAGACTTAACAATGTAAGCAAAATTAGAAGTTTTATTAATTACATTAGACACAATCTCGATCACAAACAACCCTCCACTCAAGTAACCTTTTCCCTACATAGGTTCTACGAGAACGTACAAGTTTTTCGGATTCAAAAACTAGTTTGATATAATGCAGAAGTCCACCACTAATCAAGTATCTACATAAAGTAGGAACATACAAAACATTATTTAAAGCAAGTGTTTTGCTAGAAGTAAGCTTAAGTAAAATCTTTCCTTTACAGAGTACTTGTGAACTGCTAGAATTTGGTGAACATCTCTATGTTGGCATAGAAATGTTTAGAAGTGTCTATATCTACTATCCAATCGTGTCATTTTCACTAGGTTGACCTCGGAGACCACATCGATGATCACCTCATTTAGATATTCAATTAGATGCATGAATGGCTTGTTCTCGATTGAGACACTCGAAGTGGACAGTGTCGAAATATTGGTACACTTTATGTCACGGCTTCTTGCATACATAGCAACTAAGCGGGTTGTTGGACTTTTGATTTTTCTTAGTTTCTTGAAGTTAGCAAGCTTTTTGGATTGAGGCTTGAATTTCTTCTTTGGAATCCTAACATTCTTAAACCTATTAAGTTTAGGAACAGAAGAAGATTCCACGAGGTTAGCCTTAAAAGATAATTCACTGGAAGTAATACAATTATTATCTTTAAGATGGTTGGCTTCCTTTATTTTCATAGGCAAATCAATTCCTCCAAGGACATGTATCGTTTTTATGCTTCAAAAGATTCTGGTAATAGGATCAGGACTCAATTAGTACATTTGCCTAAAGAATCTCACTTATTTTCATCCCTTTAGCTAGGATGCTAGAGATTAACTTTTCATAGGCATGCACTTGGTCTATAATTGGCTTATCATCAGTCATCTGGAATTTGAGCCATTCTCCAACGATGAACTTTTTTATTCTGGCATCACCCGCTCCATATTTTTTTTTTCTAAAGTGTCCTAGATGGATTTGGAAGACTTATCTTTGACAAATAAATCGAAGAGGTTGTTTGCCGTATGGCTTAACATGTGACCTCTGACCAATTTATTTTCTTTTATGAACTTAGCGTTGGTGAGTCGGGATCTGTAGGAACAGAGGTAGAGTCTCCAACTTGTTCGATGATGGGAGGATTAAACAAGACATAGTCTGCTTCAGGTTGTTTAAATAATATCACCATTATTTATGACTAGTGCTGGTAGTTGGATTCGTGTAGTGGTTTGAGTTTGGATAGATCAGGGATGTAGCAAGAGAAAAATAAATAAATATTGCATCGTGGATAACCACTGCCTTAGAAGTGATTTCGCCCTAATAGATATGATTAGAAATGGACGTCACCCCCAAGGTTAACAAAGTGTTTCCAAATTTGTTCACCCGAATGAGGAAGATATAACAATTGGTATTGCTTTTCTTAAGTTTATGGGAAATAATATCAAAAATAATTTTAAGGGTGGTCAGAAAAATAAAACCACATTAGGATCAATTCCCAGAAAAGTTTGGAGGGGTCACAAATGGTCCCACTTAAAATCCAAACTCTTAGACAGAACTTCCTCTAATTTAATTTTAAATAAGATAACAAAGAATGATGAGGGAGACGAGAAGAGTGATAGAGGATCTGATTTTTGTTGTGTGAAATATGAAGAAGATAACTTTCTATTTATAGGTTTCTCAAAAGGGCAAAATTGTTCAAAAAATTAAATGAACATATTACAATGGTTAGATTCCAACGACCATATGACCATATCGTAATAGTTAGGTTCCAACGACCATATTGTAACGATCATATTTTTGCATTACCAACACATACTAGAGCATACATTCTACAATTGATGGAATATATGTTGGTACTAAAAAATATGCCAATTTAGTTTATATCATGTATCTCCATTGTTATCACATTTCGAAAATGGTTTGTTTATATAACTGGGTTTGTGGTTTGACAAGCGTATACAAAATATTATTTAAGGCATATAAAGTATTATATTATGTATCTCCATTGTTATCAAATTTTGAAATGGTTTGCATATATAACTGGGTTTGTGGTTTCATAAGCGTATACAAGATATAAAGTATCTACGATATTAAAATTTCTCATCTACATGATTTAAATAACCAAATTCTTGGAAATGTTGTACATGTGAGTGCTGAAATAAGAGAAGGGTTTTATTTTTGGTTTCTCCCCGCAATGTCTTATCATGAAATGATATCAATCAAATTCAGTATAAATTTATGATAGTATTTAAATTTGAATACTTGAATATTTTTAAATTAATTTTATATTTTTCTTTCTAGAGCAAAAGTAAAATTATAAAATTAAATTGTCTCTCTGAATTTATAATTTAGATCTATTTATATATTGAAGTATTTTGTTGAGTCAATGTCATCCATTAACTAATCTCAATTCAGTTATAAATTTACTAAAAATTTATATTTTATAAATAATAAGGATGGTATTATCTTTTGTTATATTTTTATATAAAAATACATGTGCATGATAAGATTTTAACTTGAACCTCATGCATTTATAAACTCAATTTTACTATTTCAAAAGCCTCATTTGATTTTTATTTTTTATTAATTTGTTATATAAATTTTTTCATCAACATCATTTAATTACCTTTTTATTTAATTCTTAAATTAATTTATATAAGATTAACTTTCATTAATATTTTCAACCTACTAAAATTAAAATAGTACATCAAGTAAAAGATAATATGAATAACATGTACACCTAAGATAAATCTCAAAGCAACTTCAAAGTTACTCAAATTGGCTCCAAAACAATAACTAATAAATTGAAATAAGTTGTAACGTAAATACCTAAATTACCCTAAATGTTTTTCCTTTCTACATGCGTTGCTTTAGGGTTAACTTTATTATTTCATATATAAACAAATCAAAATCTTAACTGTTATGTAGTTATAGAAGATGTGGCTTTATGATTATGAGGGCTGAAATAGGTTTAGGAGTAGGGTATTTTGTTTGGGATGTTGTATATCACATTCATTTACTCAATCGGATAACATGCAATTGTTCATGTAAAGTCGAAAAACAATGATCTTCAAGAGCATCCTATTTGGAAAAATTGTGATTTCCAGCTCCATTTCAAACCCTAACATACTTTTCTATTGTATTTTTATATCTGGTGATTACAAGTATGATTGGAAGGTCCAATATGCATGATTGGAAGACTTGGTAAAATGATGGGGACAATCCCCTCTTTCTTTTCAACTATTATATGTAATTATTATTTGTTTTGTTAAGCAATTTTTTCTTTGGGAATTTAATTTGTTGTACAAAATTAGGAGACTGTCATATGTTAGATCTCTATACATAAGATGCATGCAACTAGACTTAATTTAAATATGAGATGCTTAAATAAAGTATGTAGGTGTTTGTTACATAAATAATTACATTAAAAATGAATTTCATCGATATTTCTATGAAAATACTGATATATCTTAATAGTGTGTTAGAGTAAAAAAGATAAGAAAAATTATTTATTAATCTCATTGAGTCCTTTGAATATGATAGTGAGGGTATTTAATACAATCAGATAATAGCTAACAACTAACTACTTTGTTTAACAACTATCTAACTCCTTTAACTAATTGCAACAGTAATAGTAACTGATGAAATACTCATAACATGCCCCATGCTTGTGGACTTTCTCTCCCTTCTATAACTTCATAACTATTGGTAAGAACTTTAAGCTGATTCCTGAACTTGTTGAACAATCCTGCTCATAATGGTTTCGTCAAGATGTCTGCAACCTGATCTTGACTAGGTCCATGATCCACTTGAAGAGATCCTCTTGCGACTTTCTCCCTTACAAAGAATAAATCCAACTCTATATGTTTGAATTTAAAGTGCATAATAGGATTCACTACTATTGCAACAACTATCACACCATACTAATGCCTTACTCTTAACTGGAACATATAGTTCGGATAGCAAGGACTGAATCCAGACCATTTCTATAGTGACATGAGCAAGACTTCTGTATTCTACCTCAGTCGTAGACCTGGAGACCACTTGATGTTTTCTCAAACTTCAGGAAAATGGATTCCCTCAAGAAACAAGCAATAGCCTGAAGTTGACCGGCGGTCATCAACATCTGATCCCCAACTCACATCTAAATATCCTTCGAGCAAAAATTTCGAGGTTCGAGTGAACCTTAATCCATGATCTAAAGTACCCTACAAATAATGCAAGACTCTTTTGATAGCTTTGAAGTGAAGATCCAATGGTTTGTGCATAAACTGACATACTTTGTTCACAGAGAAGGCAATGTCTGGTCTGGTAATCAAAACATATTGTAAAGCACCAACTATGCTTCTGTAAATATGTTTATCTTCAACAGGACTGCCTACATGAGCTGACATATGACAAGTAGTTACCATTGGTATAGGAGAGTCGTTCGATTTTCCCATGGAAACCTTTTGAATTAGATCAATAATGTATTTCTTTTGGCTAAGAAAAAAAACCATCTTGAGTGTAGTTAACTTCAATGCCCAAGAAGTTTCTCAACTTAAGTCTTTTAAAGAGAATTAAACATCGAGTTCTTTAACAAACTGATCGATGGCACGAGAGTTAGTCTAATAACAATAATGTCATCCAAATATACTAGAACATAGAACAACTGAGACCCTGTACGATGAATAAAAAGGGAATTATCAGCTTTTGATACTTCAAATTTGGCAGTTAAAAGAAATTCATTCACCTTGTGAAACCAAGCCCGAGTTGCTTGCTTGAGGCCATACAAAGCCTTTCTTAACTCGTATACCAGTTTTTGACCATTACTCCCTTGTTGTCCAAAACTTGATAGTTGCACCATGTAAATTTCCTCATGCAGATCATCGTTCAAGAAGGCATTATTAATGTCCACTTGCCTAAGAGACCAGCCCAAGAAAATAGCCAGTGCTAGAACCACTCTAATCGTTGTTGGTTTGACCTTTGGACTAAATGTCTCTTGAAAATCAATGCCTGCCTCTTGAAGGTAATCCTTAACCACTAGCATGCCTTTGTATCTAGCTACCGAGCCTCAGAATTTCTTTTTTACTTTAAAAATCCACTTACAACCTACGGCCATACAACTTGTAGGTAAGGGCATAAGATCCCAAGTGTGATTGGAGAGTAAGGCATCATATTCTGTTTGTGCAGCTGCTTTCCAAGCAGGACTTTGGAATGCTTCTACAATAGATGCTGGCTCTTTCTCATTCAGAATAAACGAGAACACCTTAAGTTTGAAAATGCCATTTTTTGACCGAGTTTGCATAGGATGTGAATTCATAAATGAACCAAACCTTTCAAGATGATCAGACTGATCATAAGAAGTAGGAACACAAGCTACTACTGATGGTTCTGTATGTTGACCCGTAGAAGAAGTTCGCACAATAGTAGCTGAATTGGAAAAAGAACTCGAGTTAGAAGAAGCCTAAGGTGAACCTGCTACAAGAAAATCCCTGGTTGACCCTAATGAAGGAGTGGAGTTATCAACTTGAGGAGCAGTAGCTACAACCATAGGAACATGTGACTATTGATGTAAAGACATGGTGAAGCCTAAGGTAGAA